>NC_142528.1:30954136-31258889 GCF_964205215.1 Stylophora pistillata
TAGGTTCTTTTAACTTAAACAATTTTCACGACCGTGTCACAACTGACACCACCTTCCCATCAGAATTGAGCGTGGCAGTTCTTTAACTCTCAGGATCATTTCATTCATCTCTTGCCAGGAGAGCGCAATGGAAGCGAATGTAACTATCTTACATTTAAACATTAATGAGCTATCCTGTCACTTTTTGAGTACTATTTTCCCCTTTAACTACCAGAAGTGATCGTTATGCAATTTCTCCTTACAGTATAAATTCATTAACGAGTTTACCCGGTAGTGCGAATAAACAAACTTATGGGTGTTACCATGATATAACACCAAGTTCTCTGAACTGATAACACTATTTAAGCAGTTAGAAATGAGAATCGCTTATCAGATCTATGAACTTTAAGCGTTAACATGGGTAGACTACTTACAACAAAAGAAACAATTTACTATTTGCATGTGGAATTAATATCTCGACTTAATCTGTAAAATCTGAGCCAGAATCACAAAAATAATTGGAGAAACTAACTTCGCTTGAACACCTCTTCTGGCACGCAGATGTACTTGGGAAGCCCCTTCAAAGATCCCAGCTAAACAAGTGATGTTTAACCAGCATGTCTCGAACTCCATCTTTCATGGGCTGGGTTACCTGTGGGCAATCATTACATATAAATGAAATGTTTGAACCTGTGAGTGACTGGCAATGATACACTATAATGATCGTCTGGTTCAAAGTATTACTGAAAAGGGCTGCAGTCATTGACAGCGACGAACATTTTGAAAACTTGAGCGGCCAATCTTTCTCTAACCCTCACACGACCACATAACAAGATTACTTTACCTTCGTTTTGCTTTGTATTTGTTCGTCTTTTCGCACTGTTTCCCAAGTGGCTGTTATGATTTCTTCCACTCCACTTCGACAACAGACCTTTACACATAATACAGGATGGAGGTCCATCTTAAGGGCCAAATAATATAATAGCAAAGGAAAACTACTCACCTCCTGAGGATTCCCATTGCATCGACACGAAGAAAAGAAAAAGAGAAAAACACTTTGTGAGAAAACATCAACATAATCGTCAGAAATAAGGAGAAAAAACAATTGGGACGGAGATTCAGGTCGATCACATAATCACAATCTGAAAGGGTACCTCGTAAGAATTTTTGCCGACATCGAGCCATACTAAGTGGCGGAGGCTTCAAGTTTTTTTATAGTCGCCACTTAATGCATGATAAATTTCACATAGATATAACACGAAGTAACTTAACTGCATAAATCAGTCTCAAATCTCTCACTAGAACAAGCGCTTAACTTTTAAAGGAATAAAAATAGCAATCACTAAGGAAGTAAATAACACTAACATGGCTTGGAAAGCAAACTCAGCAAATACAAAAAAGAAGGTTCAAGTTAATAGGAACCAGATTAGGGAACATGAGAGCCACGACAAAAATATGGCACGGACCCGAGGCGGACTGAGTGTGGCCTTGATGAGCAAAAAGAGCATGTCTGCAAACAGATTAAGCCAATGTTCCCAAACATCATATCTAAAGGAACCATGCCAAATAGGCAGCGCTGGTTCATCGCCAATCAGGACCAAAACATCTAACCTGCAATTTCTTTTGCTGCGCGAACCCCTCTACAACCTGCTATGAAACACACAGTTTAATACACATCCCTGAAGTTCAAGGATAACAACTTTCGCAGCAACAATTTGATGAATATTACAAAAGCAATCAATCACTAAAATTCTGCAAAACCTTAACAGTTGTACTATTAGGAATTTTTACCCTGAAAGCACGACAATCCCCTTCTTGTTCTTTCGAGGGATTCCCCCCCCTCCCTGCCGAACACACACACACGCACGCACTCACAAAACTTCTCTTCCATGAAACAACAGCTCTTAAAGGTACAATGTTGACTTGTTACTCTACGAAGTTGAAAGCTCGGGTTCCGTGCATCACTTAGTTTTAATAACACTGTGTTTTAGTGAACACTGGCACGCAGACGAGGGCAAACACAAATACAATCGGGTCCCAAAGTGAAGTTAGCAGAAATAAAAGTTGTCACAATCACAAGAAAGGATCGACAGCAAACTTTGTGGCTCTAAAAATTACAGTAACTCTAGTGGTTCAGTAGAATATTAACTCGCCTAAAACAATGAGAAATGAGCGCTGGGTTAAAAGATAAATAAAAGGAAAAGCGTTGTGAACGGTGAATGAGGACTCAAAAGTAAACACGCGGCCAAGTCAAGAACGGTTTAGTTTTGTATGTTAGAGGTGGGGAAGGTGACAAACGCTCCAACAACGAACCAGAAGTAAAGAGTGTACTTACAGCTTTACGTTCGCTGGTAAGCTCCCAATCGATATTGAGATTGAATGCAAAGGATGCAAGTGTTCTGAAGAAAACAAAACAAATCTAGTTATTACCACTCAATTAACACAAGTGTGTAGACATGTTCCATTTTTTTGATCTCCTAGGAATTGAAGGACATAAATCCGATTGGAAAAAACGAGATTCCGTAACTTACATTATTACACGACTCAGGCAGTCAGAGGGCTAATAACTAAAATAAACCAATCAAAATGCTCTATTGCCGGTCAATATTCTCTCAGTATTGGACCGGGCACTGTCCCGAATGGTGCCGAATGATACCGCACTTGCGTCCCTTTGAACTTCAGTCGTATAATAAATCTCTTATTAACCACGCTTGCTCGGGACCGTACTGGAAGAATATCGGCCCTCGGTCTTTTTTGTACGGACCTCGCTACGCTCGGTCCGTACTGTCAAGACCTCGGGCCGATATTCTCCCAGTACGGCCCTCGCGCTTGGTTAATAAGATATATGTACAGACCGAGAAACCGAGGTTAGTAGGATATTTATGGCACCTCTGGGTTCAACTAGAGGAGCATGATTTTATTCAAACAAACTTTTAAATTTAGCGAGCCGTATAGTGAAATACGGCTCGCTAAATTGGTCAATCACTGTACACGACCTAACTGAGAGACGCAATAAAATCAAGTAATATACTACCTGTTGTAGACCTGTAATTCTTGAAGCCAACATACTCGATACAGATTACATGGAAGGTTAATGGGTCAAAGAGTGAGAAAAAAAAAACGCCATAATTTCTCGTTTATTACCTTAGTTCGCATTTGATTTGCACCCAGCCTGGACTCCGAAGAAATGACCAGGGATGGTACCTGGAATAAAAAGCTAAAACGTCAAAACGGTACCAAACGCTGATTGAGAAGCAGTAGCCATGTGTCTAATCTGATTTATGGCGTGACAACAATAACTGTCACGTTAAGATAACCCAAAATTATGTAACTAAGACGGATGTCACGTACCACTTTCCGACGACATCTTCACAGGCACACAGTGTCTCTAACCACAGATGAAGACATTGCTCGCTGTTTAAATAAGAAAAAAAAAATTAATTCAAGTGATGGTCTTTACAACTCTTCCAATAAATTATCAAAACAAAAAGAGCAAACTATTTCCTCGACAGCTGTTCTGCGGATGAGGAATTCAAGCAAAAGGAAATTATAATTGTTCAAAGAATTACTCACTTCAGACCATAGCAGATTAGAGATCGGAACTGCAAAAAAAAAAAAAAAAAAGAAAAAAAAGAAAGAAACAAAGGAGAAAAAACTACATGAATATGAATTCAAAAAGAAAAATACTCAGGGCCTTCTTAGTTTGTCAGGTGATGATTGTGAGACAAACCTCCGAGAAAAGCCTATTAGTTTACTATTAGTCTAATAGCTTACTAATAGCATATTAGTTTACTATTAGTCTAATAGTTTACTAATAGCATATTAGTTTACTTTAGTTTATAAAACGCTCTGTGTGAAGTCTCTACGTAGACTACGAACAACTTATTGATTGAGCGAGAGTCTACGTTCTGAACCTTGATTATTGAACCAATATCTTTTGCTTGCTTTTTTTCCCCACAATCTCGACAGTAAAAACAAAGCCAGAACTTTTTCTCTTTCTTTCTATCGAGTCGCCTGTAGCTCGAGCCCTTGGTTGTAGATCGTGATCCATGGCATTTTACTTATTTAATTTTTACCCCTTTTACCTTACTGTACCTTTATAGCCTAAAGGAAACCAAAACATTTTTATCCTAAAAAGAGAATTTCATAACGAAACTGCCTTACTTTGATGTCCATCTGTGAGTTTGCAGCATCGTGACTCATGTTTATTGACTGCACAGCCTGCATGGCAACGAAAAAGAACATGGAATTGTTCAGTGAAGACATTCTAAAGATACACGTGTATTCTCCTCACTTGATGGCGTAACATATTTCTTTTGAAAATAGTTATCATGAGATAAATAATAGAGTATCAATAAGCACTTACTCTGTAAAGAATTTCCTCAGGTGAGAGAACCTTTCCATCCTCGTCCAATCTGCCATAAGATATTCACAGAGAGAAACATGACTACTTGTTCATCGTATTCTCCCTGACGGTTTTCATCACCCGAATCAGATTTATGTGCTTCTATCAAAGATTAAAAAAAAAACCTAAAAACACCAGTGCTTGTCCATCATACAGTAAAATAGTCACTTTAGGGTGTATCTTTTCGATAAAATATTCGTAGCTTTAATTGATTACTAACACATAAAGCAGCACTTCCACCATTCTTCACTGACCTAAATGTCTTACACAACACCAGGCGAGAGTACACTGACTGGAAATCTCTGTCTACTTCACGTTGGCTGGCCTGATATAAAAATAACAATTAACTGGGAAATATAGAATTAATTCAACGAAAATTAGGGAAAACACAATGTACCATCAGAATGCAAAATAACCGCAGAGTAAAACTGCTGCAATTGACGACGTATCAAGAGGCAAAACTTCGCTTAGCAGGGAAAGGAGAGAAAGCAGAGAAAGAGAGATAAGTCGAGGTTTCACTCACCTCTTCAACAAAGAGCCATGGATGACAAGGTCCTCCAAGAATGGACGGCTTCCTCATGCCGTGCAGGAATATCGACTTCATTGCGGGACATAAGCTAATGTGTAAAGAGAAAATAAACAAACCATTTCACAAGGAAAATCGAGAGTGGAAGATGTTTCTGGAACAACAATCCTTTGCGTACCCGTCAAACATCGTCGAAAAAACCAATTAAAATGCACTGAAACTCAGTTACGCTGCTTAGTACTAATGCCCAATTTGTGTTGCTCTCAAACGAATCTTGTGAAATTCAGTATTCATTACTGTCCTCAGGGTATGTAAATAAAAAAATTCATCTCTCTTTCTCATTTACCATAACAACAATTGTAGTAAGGGGTACAACATGACCTCTTCTAGGTGCGCTCCGCTCCTCCTTAGTTACATTTTATTGACAGAACTACCTTTTATATTATTATGTAATTACTAGGAGAAGAAATTAATAAATGACAAAGATTTTAAGACGAATTCTCTCAGAAAGAACCGAGCACATACAATAAATATCACAGAGAGACTGTTCCCATTTCCAAAACAGAAAAAGAGAGAAGGTTGATGTTGCAAGAAATTCAGAAATTTTAGTTCAGGCACGTTTCGCCCGCTATTGAAATCAGTTACATGATTTTATTTCACGTACGATCACCTGATTGTGTCATATACTTGCGATTGTAATGGACGGCTAACTTGAATACATGTAGTTGGAAATAGTTTGGCGTTTCCTTTCATGACTTACTTACCCGCCTCTGACGAGATCTGTTACAGTTTCAGACACCGAATCGTCCCCGGCAGTTGAGTACTACATCGGCAAATAAAGAAAGAAAAACGTTGAAACCTTCGAGAAAGATATCAACATTTAAACCTTACCTAAAGATGAAGTCACCTACCTCTTTACTTCTTTCATCCAAAATCTCAACAAATTTCGCTGGAAACCAACCTAAATAGCAAAAGATATTAAAAGGGATCCACAAATGAACGTACAGTATTTCTTCCCCAACATTTGAAAAAACTGCGATAAATATTTGAAGGTCCTCTTAGATAAACTTGATCCATTCGCCTTTCCCTCCTTTACAGCAAATGAGCTTGCTCCATGAAATACAACAAAGTCCGTCGAGAACCAAACCTTGACCCTTTCACTCCCACGAGAGAACAGTGAGCAACTTCTCCATACAACATCGATACATTATCAACAAGACAAGTAACGAGAAGAGAGTAAACTATCAACAGGGAGATATTATTTTATTCGACAACAAATCCTCACAGCTACAATTATAAGATCTGTATGGAAGACAGAGAGGAGTATTGATATTGAGATCTTAGGGGTAAAATTGTTACGTAGACACTCTCTTACTTTCTAACTTTGCTCACACTTGTAGAAAGGAAGCTTCTCTTGAATCAATCCCTTACTATAGTTAGGATTTCACTCTGTTTACATATGATTACATGGCCATTTGCCTCACCTCTAAGACCGTTCAATTCCCCAACCCAACAGTGTTCGTCTTTCTGAGAAATTATCTGAAGTGAAGAAGAAAGACAACTATAATAGCGATCCAGTATACAGTAGGAGTTTCAATAAAAGCCGATCACCGCGACCGCTGCCCAAAGCACCTCTAATCGCCGTCCGTTGAGCCTGTGAGCACTCTTTTTTATGTCCAGAATGCTTGGAATTACGTTTCCAAGCTTTCAGATTTCAATTTTTCCTGGAGGGGTACTCCCCTACACCTTCCTAGGGGTTCAAATCATTTCTAAGAACACTGCTGCCCCACAACATACCGTAACAATGTCATTTTTCCTGAATCCCAATTCGTCGTCATCGTGTCTTTCAAAGTCCAATAAAGCTTTAGCTCTTCTGCGCCGATTCCTACAAATAAGGAGCAACAAACGTCACCACAAAATGAAAACCAACTAGCTAAGAAATGTCATCCACAAAAGATCTCACCCTCCTGGCATATATACCGTTCTTTCTACTTTTTATAATAAACGCCGGTTTACAACTCTCTCCAATCGTTTCGTGACCTTCAGCCAAATATGGTAAGACACTACATTGACTAAGTGTAATTACTAAGAATACCTGGCTACGTTGATGAACCTCTCATGGTCTCTTGCGTGACTCTCCATTGAATAGTCAACGTCCAGTCCCTAGAGGCAATCAAAGACAATCTTGGGTGAGTGGATGGAACCGAAACTGCCTGAAGTGAGGGAGGGGGGAGCTAGGGGAAACGAAAATTACCACGTCACTATTGGTATTGGTTAAGAAGTTCTCAAGTCTTCTAAACCAATCACAAAGCCACGAAAAATATAACCAATCCAATGATGGATTACATTCGACCTTCGATTGAAAACTAGAAAGATGTATCTGTCCGGTTGCATCTCAGAAACTCTTTGCACTCTACGTCAATCTTGAATTCTTCGGCCTCACACAAGAGTATTTGTAACAAAACGTCATCTCACCTTCTTTGGATCAACAGCATCGAAATGTCTGGCAATTTGGAGAATAGCTTCTCTCAAATCTGCTACTAGTTCTACAGAGACGAAATTTACCTCATCAGTAACAACAAATGGTTGCCACGTACAAAACCGAAAGTGTCTCTCAAATGAGGCACGACCAAAATACCACCATGGGCTCTCTTATCACCAAAAATATATCTGTTTGTTCTGAGAAAGGGCTACCCTTTGAAAATCCCCTGTTGAAAATTCGTTACGGCAGTTAACCAACCTTTATCAACTTATAGTTGATAACCAACCTATGGTTACAATGTATTTGATGGCTCGTATAGTCCCCTATTTCAGTTTTTTTTTTTTTAAAGTTACTTGCCTGTCTGTCTGATATTTTTAGCCTTTTGTAAGTAAACACCACCACCTCTCCCTGAAAAGAACGTGAAATGAATGCTCCAGTAAGGACACAAAGATACAAGGTTTGTTACATACAACACTTTTCAAGTGATGCTCACGAATATTCGGGGATTGTAATGGCATTTGCATGGACAATCGTGTTTTTCCTCGATTAAGGCAGTTCACGTGTCTTTATTGAGTTATCAGTGGCTGCACGTAATATTTTTCTTTTTTCTAATTCGCCGTTGAATGAATGATCTCTTTTTTAACACTGCTAATCCTGATTTCACCTTCTTGGGTTTTCAAAGCTTCCCTGATCCCCAAACAATTCGCGCGGATTTTCTAACAATTGACCAAGCGCTATTCATGGCTGTCACAGAATTCGGTTTATAAACTTTTTCGACAAATCTCATCAAAATAAACTGTAATACAAATTGTAAAGTAACCTATATCTACAGTAAGGAGCCCTTGCCTCCCTGTAGTGTAAACTCACCAAAGAGCAAGCTGAAGAAAGATCTAGGTGGAGCTATTGTTCGTTTTTGAAGCCGCTGCAAACAGAGAAAAACATTTTGTTTAAACGGCTTCGAAACGATTTCTAAGGTAAAGAGTGTTTCTGTTTTATATCTAAATTACGAGCCTTAAGCTTCACATTCGCAATGAAAATTAATGTTGCTACTCAGCAAACATGATTGTTTCCAACTTTTAAGTTGACCAGGATGCAATCCGCTCTAATACTCTTTATTAAGTCCAGCAATGTCCAATTTTGGAATTTTTGCGTTCCTTCTGAGTAATTCTTCTTCTCTTATCGATTATAATTATCCCATAAGGCCATAAAGCGTGTCCTTACCCCAAAGTTGGAAATTCCACACGAATCACTTCGAGGAGAATTACCCATACCCTAATCGAGGCACAGAAAGCTGGTTGTGCGGGTGAACATAACTGCTATATTTTTCGGATATATCAACAAGTTGAAATGGTAACTTGGCCACCGTAACGATTACAAAAGCTGACGTTTCGAGCGTTAGCCCTTCGTCGGAACGAATAGAGGAATTGTGGGTTGTGTGTGCTTTTAAAGGCAGAAAATGGAGCTACGTTATTGGTGGGAACATGGCAACGAGAAAAACACGAATAAATGAGTGGTATATATTTCTATTTACACTAAAAAAGGATCTCTTACATCTCTGGACATTTGTTTTCCAGACTCCTTATCCATCAGGACCCCAAGGTCAGCCATAAGAAAGGCCATGTGCTTCTTTCTGTGTGTCTCTAGGATGACATCTGTCAGCGAGGCAGAAGCCTTGTTTGCAGCCTGAAAATTCAACACGATGAATTACTCCGTAGTGTTACAAAAGAAAAAAAAAACTAATATCAGCAAAAATGTAGTAAGATGCGTAAAGGTACTCAGTGAGAACGCGAGTAACACGCGGGCAAGAGGGCAGACAAGTCTCTCGCGTGACTTCTCCTCCAGGCGTACCGGTTTAGATCACTTGGATCGAACGCCTGCTTAGCAGCCTAGTAATGAGGATTAAGAAAACACGGGCTTCTATTGGATAATATTGCCTGGCGGCTACCGGGCACTCAACTTGCTCGCAGTAGGGAAAGACTTTGCAAATGTGTCTTCTTTTTCTAAAGATTTGTACATTGTACAGGTGGAAGAACAATAGGACACGTAGTCCCCTACTAGGTTCATCCACCTAAACCCAACCCACCCATCCCACCCTGGGGAAGGATATCCATCATACAGTAATCTCGTGTGTGGGAAATTAACGTCTCTTACCCCTCCTGCAGGAGACGGGACCTCCATTTATTCGTCCCTATCCAAGAAGACTAGAATATCTAAACCATTTCTTGATGTTAAAGAAAGGAAGCCTATTCTTCTCAATTATTTTAGGACCTTGAGTGTTGGTCCGGCCGGGGCTCGAACCCTCAACCTCCCGCACAACAGTCCAGCGCTCTATCCATTGAGCTAACTGGGAGGCGGTTCTTTCGGCAACTGTATTGAAATCTTAGGAACCCCCTTCCCTTCTAAGGAAAAATTCCTCTATAGTTTAACCATGCATCTCCACGATCCTATAGGGGAACCTTAAGATGAAGGACCCATCCCCTGGCCCACGGATCTTGTTATTGAGTTTTACATTAGACACAGCAATCAAGTTAATGTACCTCTAACAGTTCATCAGCATCACTGACTTCACCAGGTATATCAGAGAGTGTGTTGAAGATCTGTGCTGAATTGTCCAGCTTTAAGATTACATCTTCCTATGCAAACATCATAACAACACATTGCAATTCAATGTTCAGTACACCTGGAGTATGCATGGCTGAGTGCGGTCGTTTTTTTTTTGCATCAGTTCAGATTTTAAATTACAAACTCTTATTCTCATTTACAAGGTATACTTAATCTGTATATAACCATGTATATACTGTGAATATTTTCTCTTTCTATTTCAAAAATTTTTGTTGCCTTTCAGAGAAAACACTAAATATCTACATAATAATATGACTACCGGTATATCTATGTGGCTGACAACGATGCAACACAACCCTTACATGTAACTTTGTTGTCAGAGAGATCAAATAATTTTTAAAAATTTTAATTTTTAAATTTAATTAATTTTCCTTGAGTTCCAAGAACTTCCCTTTTATCCTGCATGTGACAACCAAGCTATTTCAATGCAACTAGAACTATAGTTTGGTGGTAGTTCATACCTTCATTTTCAGCATACCAAGTGTGATTCTGAACAGTGTAACTGAGCCTTCATAGAGGAAAATATCCCAAACCCTCAAAAGGATCTGAAAATTTATTGGAAATGCAAACATTGAAGTAAATTGTACACAATAATTATGTAGCCATAGACTGTCAAAAAAAACCCTAACATTTTAATTGTTGGAAAATTTGACTGGTATCATAACCTTCATTTGCTTAATGGATGATCAGGGGTTTCATTAACGTTTTCAGCAGGAGGGCAACTGGTTTTCACAGGCGGGCAAAACTTTTTGAACTGAACTTCTTTATATGATAAACTTTCATCCACATGGTCAAACCAGGAGGCCAAAACTACCCTCACAACCAGTCAATTTGCCTGGTGCCCAGGCCCTTAATGAAACCCCTGGATGATACAGTTTACTTTAAGAAAACCCTAATGCCATTAAAGAGTAATTAATGATCAGTGGTTTCATTTGCCTACCTTGGTGTGTACAACACTAGCAAATGCTGTCAAGAACCAGTGAAGGGTAATCAATGACAATTCAATATCATGCTCCTTTAGCTGTTCATCCATTTGTGGAAGATAACTGACAATCAGCTGTCGCAGAACTCTTTGATCCGCCTGGATACATGGAAAATAATTGCATGCAAACTAAGTATGACATTTGCAGTACTTCAACCTTCATTTCTAGTCCCCTGATGCTTTTCAAGATCAGTAGCTTGACTGGAAAACCCCCACAAAACATTTGTTAAAAAAATCTCTTCAGAGCCACACTGTATTATAGCGATTAGATATTTTCAAGACCCTCTAAAAAGATTCTCACCTGTACACCAATCAAAGTGCTTGAATAATAAGATGTAGGTACAAGATCCTCCACTATTGTGCACATCAACCAAAAGGCATCTTCTTCTTCCACAAAGAGTAACAAGGATGCCACAATCTACAAAGAAAGAAATATCAACAGTTCTTTTTCAGAGACAATCACAGTACACAAAAAACATTTCAAGCTACTAAAAAATTTATTGTGAAATCAAGATATGTTGAAAGGAGCAAAAAGCTTAGGCAGTACTTCCCGTGTTCAAGTGTACAGCACTAAGTGTGGGGCAAAGGAAAATTACTTAATCTTGTGCAGTAGGAACCACATGAAGTAGAAGCAGAAAAACAGTTCAACAGCATGCATCTAAAGCTTACCATGCCCATTCCTTGACAGTAGCCAATATCAGTGTACAACCAAGCTAGAGACCTAAGGATCCTTCTGAGCCGTAGAAGTCCAGTGCTTGTTGGTGTTGAAAAACATGCATTGTTTGGCATGGTTCGCAGCAAATCCTGTATAGACACAATGTAAAGTTTATTGAGACTTGCAACAAATACAAAGTTACATTTACATCCCATGTAAGAATTAGATCCAATAATTGGTTCTCAGTTGTTTCTAATGGTCATCATACAGCATTCATAAACTCATGAGTACATGTTTACAATGGGTCATTTTAATTGTACAAAATAACAGGAGTTGAAATTACTTGTAGTGTTACAATGTACAAACATTATGCATAACAATATTGGCCTTTAGTCTTCAGAGTTCACAACTGAGGTTACAGGAACAGCCATTAATGTACACCAGCTCACCTTTTCAATTTGCTTGGCTGTCAAAGAATTTTCATCTGCACTTGCCCTTACAATTTGCTATGAGAATCCAGTAAGAAGAGCTACATTTCACATGAGATAGCAAATACTCACAAAACAAACAAACAAACTTGATAATAAACTGCAAATCGATACATGCACATGTTAAGATACTATGAGTTGTGAATTAAATTTTTTTACTTCTCAATGGATCAAGAATTGTATCGTTTTAATTAATAATAATAATAACGGTTTATTCACAGCATATCCACATAAAAGGTGTGGCTCTTCATCTGTGAAGGCCTATGATACTAATATTATTTAATATTAAAACTAAATTATAATGACTAACTAAATTGTAATAAAAACTATACATGAAAGTAAATATGTAGAATAGGTTTCATTAAGGCCCACTAGATTATAAAAGACTCATTACAAAAAAAGTAGAATGAAATTTCACAATCACTCACCTTGTAAGTAAAATCACAGCTAATTTTCTTTTGTAAAGCTCCAGATATTCTCATCCAGATCTATAATAAAGTATGGGTAAGCATTATTCAATATCATCAGTATCAGTAAAGCCCCAACTTACCCATCTTCAACTTCTGTGACTTACATGTACAGCTGAAGTTAGTACATTAATGGAAGAGTTCAACTGTATGAATTTCAATTTTTCAGTTTTTACTCACTGGAGCTCTCATGCTGTGGGGAATTCCAAGATAAACAAGCTCTCGTAACTTGTCTGAATGAGGAAAGCTTGGAGACACCTAGTAAAAATTCAAAGAGAGAAAATGTCAAGTGCAACAAAGAAAAAAATGCAAAATGAAAGCCTCCTCGTGTGTGCTAACCTCTGCATCATGAAGGCATTGGGTGGAAAGTTAAATAACCAACAAAGATGGTTGTGTAATAATCAGAATTAAATAATTCACATGAGAATTGATTTCCGTTTACCTTGTCCCAGGTCATTTCACCAACATCTTGATTCTGTGTGAACTCCAAGAAAGCTGTCCATTTAAGTCTAAGTCCCTCGTCCTCACTTGTCACAAAACTACCAGGATCAGGGTCTTTGTGTTCAAACTCTAAATCTGTTATAAAGCATTAAAAATATCAAAATGATCAACACAATGTTTCAAATACAAATATACTATTGATACCCCGGACATTAATGGTGGAGCGATATGTTGGCAGAACAGGTTTTGCAAAAACCCGTTCAATATTTATTGCTTCCATTTATCATTCTGAAAAGCTACACAATTATTGCAGTAATTAATCTAAATAAGTAAGAAATGTTTTAATCGAAACCACTTTTAGTTTCCTGAGGGCAAAACTGTACAGCAGAGGTACAGAATTTCACAGAAATTCAATGTTTCAACAAACAAATTAAGGCTCCCATCTTTTCCCAAGTTATGAAAGTACAAAATACTTGTCTCCTCCTGTTTCCTAGCTTTAAAGACCAAAGCAGTAAAAGTATGATTTGTTTTACATTTCCTTTGAATAACAAGTTCATGCCAATGACAACATTTACCTCCATTGACCATAAATCCAAATTCATCATAATGTCCAGTTGGACGACCTCCTGCATCTTCTGTCTAAAAGCAAACCAAAAAGAAAAATGATATTTTAACGATGTTACACTTCTACAGGGAAACCCTATTAATATGACCTCACAAATGGGCCGGGAAAACTCAAGGCAATGAGTAAAAAATGGGTTGATCGGATAAAAAAAGGTCCTGACAGGAATCAGATTAATTAATAAGTAAAGTAATATTCATATATACAGTAGCATGATTACAGAATCAATACCCTCACATATGTGCAGGGAGATGTAATGCTGCAGTAACTTTCAGACTTTGAATAAGTACTTCTGAGTTGAAATGTTTTTAATAAGGACTTCCTGTTCAACTGTTCATCATCACCAGTTTATTTTCCTATTGAGTAGCAAGAAGAGATCGAGCTGGATTGAGAGGGAGAGAAAGAGAGACAGTGACAGCAACACCTTCTGCAAAATGTTCATCAAGTGAACCTAACTAATTTAGCATGAAACATCAATTTATTTTTTTGTTTTAGGGGAAAGATGCAGTTGTGAGATACATGTACCTGCTGAATTCTTGATAGTAGGTCCTGTGGCCACATACTGGGTGTGAGGGCAGAGAAGGGACCACCAATGGCTGGCACAAAAGAACCTGTAACTGGAGTACCACCAGTGGCGACATGGATGGAGGAGTCATCCCAAGCAAGGGTGTTATCATGGACAGCATCATCATCTTCATCATCGCTCAGGGTGGGAGCTATGTACAAAAAAAAACAATGAATACAATGCAGTTCAGGAGTTTTTCTGGTAGCTTTAAACGTAAGAGATGCATAAGAGTTGCTCTGAAGACACAGCCCAGAGAAACTCTACATGTAGCTTCCCAAGTGCTGCATTAATCTCCATAAACCCAAAGCTGACACTTGAAACAATTTTTAGACATTTTCATCAGAGCAGTTAAATGCTTAACTGTGTTCACTCAAATCATCAGTCTACACAACTAGATTACAACACACACTCCTGCAGCTAAATGTTATTGTTCCATTACAAGGATTTCTGGAAAACAAAAATTTTATTATCTCCCCTTTTGGATAATTATTGTCTAACCATACTATACTTCAACAACTAACAAAAATTAATTTTGTACTACCCTCCTGTTGGTACATGTATGTGTGCATCTTGGTTATGTTTAACTTGATGTGTGTGAGAACAAATTCCCAAATCCTTGTAATGGTAAATTATCAAATGAATGAATAAAGTTTTTCTTGTAGTCTAAAAAATTCTAGTATTTTCCAAGCATTTATCCATTTAAAATTTTTAATTTCAGCCTTCAGTTCACAGACATATCCTCTGTAGTATTTCAATCAAAACCTACATGTAGCAGATACAAATCGAAATATTATTATTTACAATTATTACAATAGCTATGCATCTGACGATAGCACTTGTTTAATACATGACTGTACATACATACAAAATACATTTTTTAAGCAGATTTTAATACTCCCCTTGAAACTTGTAACATAGATCTCAGAGCAATGGTTCCCAACCAGCTGGGACAAAAACTAAACATACACTGACCAGCCATGGTTGAATGATGAACAACATTTTTTTCAGGCCTGCATGAAAATTCTCCTTCACATATTCATGCAACTGATAAAAATATGAATAAACCTCTCAGAAAACACAATGATTTCACCAAAACCAATTTTCCTCAACTGAGGGAAAGCAAAACCATGTCATTATTTTGATAATCAATTTGCACTTTTTATAATTCAAAATGCCAATGACAGTGCTCGAAATTAAAAAAAATCCAGGTTGTCCCTATTTCAAAAGCCGGGCAACCAAAGCCGTGAATTTGGTTGCCCTGATGAATCCTTGGTTGCTGGTAGAAGTACCCACACATTTAAGTGCACTACTCAAAAAACATCCATTTTTACACCATGTAGAGCTTGAGATGTAATCACATAGCGGTCAAGCTTGAACTAATCCCATAGTTCTTAGTGTGCGGTAATGGTTTTCGCAGAAGTCTGGGTTTAAGTTGTGGCATATTCAAAATGGCGTCTTTGATCTTGATCGCCTCCAGACAAGAAACTTTGTGTTTGTCTCTTACATTTTTGTACCTGGCAATGTTTTATAAAATTTACAGATATCCAAAACACAGGACAATGCTTAGCTGAGGCAAATTATTAATAACTTCACACTACCGGACATTGACAAACCAAAACCGTCACGTAGGTCAGGTGCTGTTTATGGTTAATTTATTTTCTATTTTTGGCTGGGTTGTCCATTGTTTTTTACCAGGACAACCAGCCTCTTAATTTTACTAAATATTGGTTGCCCAGTAAACTTTTTCGTCATCTCAGACAACTGGACAACCACTAATTTCAAGCACTGCAATGAGGCAGTACCTGATAGAGCCGCTTTGTTTACACAGAAAAAGAACATCTCTCAACAGCTGTTTGTTGTTAAACAAACTGGGCTTTTGTTCTTCAGATTTTTTACCATCATCTACAAACAATCTCCAGACACTACAATCTGAACACTGCAAAGTGACATGCAAAATTATCTAAAGCTTACAAACACTTTCTGAGTCTCAGGAGCAACTAATCTTAAATTCAAATGTCAAATGTCTGCAGAGTGGAGACATTGGAATAGATTTCCGTCACCATAGAGACGTTGTGGTTCAAATTTTATCTTTGGTTTAATTTTTTTTAAAACTGGTTTAGATTTTCAAACTGGTTTAAAATTTTTAAGCGCACAGCTCATTCTTATTCATTTGATGTTTTACATGTAAAATGTACTCTGTATAACATAAAGTTGTGTTTTTAAGGTGTCCACATTTTAGCATTAATGTTCATTTTACTGGTTGGAGTTAAGATTGAGGTTAGGGTTTAGGTTAGGGAATATATTGCAGCAGTGTATTCAAGCAAGAAAACCTTGAACTGTTTGAATAAGTCTAGCTCTTTTTTTCTTTAAAAGTACTGAAATGTTTTTGCAACACATAAATTTTATTGTCGAGTCTTAAGTAACAAGCAATACAAAAATTCCTTGCAAATTTTCCTTGCAGAATGCTTCCATTTTTTTGTACTTTTTAAATTCCTTTCCATTGTCAGTGAGAATCATTTTCGGGAAACCATATGTGTAACAGTACGTTTTCATGGCTCTTAGCACTTCATCAGCAGTTTTGTTTATAAGTGGTGAAACATAAACATATTTGGTATGACGATCTATGATATTAATCGCCCCGGTATGAGGTTCTGTGCAGTTGCATAGACAGTTTCTGAAATCCATTAGGTCAATCTCAAAAGGAGAAAGGAAATGCAGAGACTGAAGGGGTTTTTCTATCGTTTGCACACTACTAGTAATAGATCCTTGTTCAGTGTGAAAACGACATGAAGCAACAAACAGACAGATTACTTTACTGTTGACTTTGCTGTAGTTATTGTTGATCCATTTTCTGGATATCTGTCTTCCTCTGTGATTTATGCGTTTGTGTGCAAGGCTTAAAACATTATGAAGCTGTCCTTTGGGGATTACTTTCTTTTTATCTTTCATTACCAGTGAATCATTTTCATAGGACTAGTTCTTTCACTTGATTGTGTCCATCTCCCATTTGGTCATTTGTAAGTCAGTTTGTTCTCCTGAATCTGGTTCAAGGGACTTATCTGTTTGCTTTTTTAAATAATTTATGTCTTCACCTTGTCAAAAAAGCTGTCGTCGATAAACAAAGTTACTAGCGATTCATTTTTGGTTTGTTCCACTATGAAATCATGTCATTTTTGAAGAAAAATTTCTTTTGAAACGCATGAGTTCTCTGTCATTATTTCTTTCGAAGTCCAAATTTGCATCAAATGTGCATGCGTGTAAGCATACGAATGTATTTAATAATAGATTTGGCCGAGCAGAGGGGAGCCTGGGACTAATAAATTATGATAGTGTAAAAACGTATGATGCACGAGCCTTCGCAGTAGATAGCACTATTTATGCAATAGTGAAAATCAGACCTGAAAAAAATCAGGCCTGTACGGGATTTGAACAACTGACCTCTGCGATACTAGTGCAGCGCTCTACCAATTGAGCTAACAAGCCAACTGGGAGCAGGCCATTAAGTTGATTTGTAATAAACCCGTGATGATAAATCAGTTACAATGAATATATGAAGTTCATATTTTTTTAACTGCGGTATGAAATACGTATGATGCACGATCCTTCGCAGTAGATAGCACTATTTATGCAATAGCGAAAATCAGACCTGAAAAAAATCAGGCCTGTATGGGATTCGAACCACTGACCTCTGCGATACTAGTGCAGCGCTCTACCAATTGAGCTAACAAGCCAACTGGGAGCAGGCCGTTAAGTTGATTCGTAATAAACCCGTGATGATAAATCAGATACAATGAATATATGAAGTTCATATATTTTGAACTACAGTATGAAATACGTATGATGCACGATCCTTCGCAGTAGATAGCACTATTTATGCAATAGCGAAAATCAGACCTGAAAAAAGTCCGGCCTGTACGGGATTCGAACCACTGACCTCTGCGATACTAGTGCAGCGCTCTACCAATTGAGCTAACAAGCCAACTGGGAGCAGGCCATTAAGTTGATTGGTAATAAACCCGTGATTTTGAACTGCAGTATGAAATACGTATGATGCATGATCCTTCGCAGTAGATAGCACTATTTATGCAATAGCGAAAATCAGACCTGAAAAAAGTCCGGCCTGTACGGGATTCGAACCACTGACCTCTGCGATACTAGTGCAGCGCTCTACCAATTGAGCTAACAAGCCAACTGGGAGCAGGCCGTTAAGTTGATTGGTAATAAACCCGTGATGATAAATCAGATACAATGAATATATGAAGTTCATATATTTTGAACTGCGGTATTAAATACGTATGATGCATGATCTTTCGCAGTAGATAGCGCTATTTATGCAATAGCAAAAATCAGACCTGAAAAAAATCAGGCCTGTACGGGATTCGAACCACTGACCTCTGCGATACTAGTGCAGAGCTCTGCCAATTGAGCTAACAATAAAAAGCTCAATTGGTAGAGCACTGCACTAGTATCACAGAGGTCAGTGGTTCGAATCCCGTACAGGCCTGATTTTTTTCAGGTCTGATTTTTGCTATTGCATAAATAGCGCTATCTACTTCGAAGGATCATGCATCATACGTATTTAATACCGCAGTTCAAAATATATGAACTTCATATAATCATTGTAATAGTGTAAAAAGTGGCGCGATTGTCAACGAAATCCAGCGTGGCCTAATGAATCCAAGAGATGGCAACAGATTCTGAAGATGTTGGTGCATGGTTCAAGTCCAGGTGAGTTGAAATAACGATAGAGCGCCTAGTCTAAAAAAAAAAAATTAGTATTATGGAAGCAGATATGAAGAGAGTAAGGAATAATACGGTGATGAGAGATAATGGAGAAATCTCTTTCTTTATCTGACATCTACTTCTTTTTCAGAATTCCCCCCTAAAAAGCCATGCCCCATTTTTCAATCCACACCCCACAAAATGAATGCCCTTTTTCAGACAGTTGATTGAAAACTGCCTTACAAAAATTGAACTGGTTTGAAAAAATTAAACCAGAGGTAAAATCTGAACCACAACAGAGACACTAGCAGACAAAACAAAAAGCAATGTATACCCTGATCAGATACAGTAACTTTGAAACTGAAATAACTAAAACAAAAATCTTTGGAAACAAATTCCTTTCATTTGGACTTCTTTGGCACTTAAAAGAGCTAAGAGCACTGAAAAAAGAAAATAAATTGTTTCCATAAGCAGCCATGTATTGCAGGGTTGTAGTTTAGAAATTATGCTGGTGGCTGATATTTCAAGTGAGGCGCTTCAAGGGTGGTGAACAATTGTTAGTGTGTGACCTTGGAAGTGCCTGTTTTGCTTAAACTGGCAATGGCCTGCCAAAAATCCAGCAGGCAGTTGCTGCTTTTTCATCCAGCAAAATTTGCTAGCAGCTAGCACTTAGCAACAACCCTTGTAGTGGTCTTTTCTATATTTAATATCAATGAATCATTCAAACGTACATGTTTGAATGTGTCAATGTCTCAATGATATATAATTAAGAACAATCGAACAAGAAGTGCCAAGGAAAGATGAAACCATAAATTATGATACAAAAAGAACTTTCCCATAAAACACTGCTCTGATCTTTCTGTATCTCAGTAAAAGTCTTTGATCATGGTTGTGTTTGATTCCTATTTGCTGAAAAAAGAAATTAAACATGATCCAAAACATCTGAAAAGAGACATACACAATGAACATAACTGTGGCCAGCACTCAAGATTAATATTCCTAACAAAAGCATTCCAGTATGCACCTTCCGTTACCCAGGCAAACAATACCTTTAAGCATAATTTTTTTTGGGAACTCCTGTAATACTCAAACTGAAGTAAGATTTAAAACTCAGGCAATTTTGAAATGGAGCTAATTCACCAATGAAACAAATAAAATACAATAAAAAAGATTAATAAATTATGTACAAAGTACATGATATACTGGCTGGAGTTAAACCTTAAAAGGAAGTTAGTAACAATTCTTTCTATTATTACTCACTCATGAAAGTGTGACAAAATTTTCAAGCAACGCATAACCTATGCATCTTCTGATTTGACAGCATGTACATATAAAGTCAAACACTATCTTTTTAGAATATTCATTCACTTTTAAATTGAGACAAATTATATTTAATACTTCTCGTAGACCTAAGCTTTATGAGTTATCAAAATAGATAGATCAGGGATTTTTCAGTTAAGCTACCATTTGAATATTAATTATCACCAAAAACAATAGAACACTACCTCAGTCTCTGATTTATTTTCCTACTTTTGCAGAAGAAAATTTCAAAACAATTACTCATCATTAACAAGAATATGAAATAGTTACCAGTAATTCAAATAAAATTATAAAAACTTCATCCTGATTTGTATATGTCTACTTACGTTGTCTTTTAGCAAGCACTGCATTTGTATCGTAAAGCAGATCATACTTAAAACAGCATTTGTTGAATGGTTGCAATAATAGGGGTAACATGAAAAATACCAATCAACAGTAGTAGGATTTTCAGATCTTGTAGATTTGCCAATGTGAAGAAACAAGATTCAGTGAGCATTAAAAGCCACTGTAAGGCTTCATTTGAATTTGTCTGCTTAAGCCAAGGGAAAATTATTGTGAATAAATTAAAACTCACAGTATGTTAATCATAACATGATATGATGGAAGACTAGAATAAAGTCATACCCATAAGACACTTGGTGGAAAACATTTTAGGACAATTGCTACTCATCCAATTTACACTAGCATTTACAAGGATCAACAACTCAGTACACAAATGAAATGAAATGTCTGTAGGAGCCATGGAGAAAAACCCAGTCACAAGGAAAATGATATTAAGATTCTCATCCATAGCAACAGATGTATCCTTCAGCATTGCAACTTACATAAGTATAAAAAGTAAACACAAATTTACTTTGAAATAAGATCCTAAGGGTATAAAACAAAACAATAAATTCTGTAATACATGTATATAAAATTAAACCCAGTTCCAGCGCTACTTAATGTAAAAATTATCAATTGAGATAAATTTTGGTGATTCCCTCAAGAACTAATAAATTTAGTAATTGTTAACACCAGAATTGAATTAAAACACCTCATTTTATCTGCTCTTGACCTGCAATGATGATAATCTCTGACCAAAGAGTTTTAAGAAGTTCTAAGTGCTCAAAGTTGTTTTTTACATCTGTACACCTGATTTTTCTTAACTTTTCCATCACGAAAAATATTGAATATATAGAGCTTGAGATTGAGAGTCATATTATAAGGAATTTGCCTTACTTTTTTGTTTCAGTTGGTCTGAAAGAATTAGCATGCAGTAGAAAATAAAATGCACATCACCATGATGGTCGAGATCATATATTCAAAGCAGGAAATGTTTGTTTTCATCATTACGTTTATGTCATGTTATTTGTAGAGCAGCAAACAAAGAACTGTACAAAACACAGTACTGCAGTCAAAGCCAAAACACAGGAGAAAACCAGGTTAATCAATAATAACATGGAAGAGAATGAATTATAGAGTGGCTAAGTAGCAGTCAATTGTAACTTTAACACTTTAATCCATGAGAGTGTTGATGAGCATCTGATTTCTCCCAACAGTATCACCTCTGAAGAAGATCTTGATTGTTAGACAAATTCTCCTAATAATTACCACAGCAAATGTATAGGTAATAGTAAAGGGAACTTGCATACTGATCCTGAGATATAATAAGTTGAGAGATCTCCCAACAAATTAAAGTATAAGGGCCTTGTGTATCTTATGACATAGTAAGACAAAATTTGTAGAGAGACAAACTAGGAATGCTTTGACTAACATTTTTGAACATGTAATACACTTTACTTTACAATAACAAATATTTTAATAAAAGAGAAACATTCCAAATAATTTTTATCAGCTGTACTGCAGCTGCATGTGTAAACCGCATCAGCCCTTGGTGGGTGTAGCTTCCACTTAATCTACATTCTTATTGGCAAAATTATCAAGGCACTGGTATCAGCTCCATTGACAATTTACAAACGATCACAGCAAAATTTATACATTATCAAACCCAAAGAAATCTAGTATACCCATTCAGCAGTTAAACTTATAGCAAAATTCTAAAAAGATACCGCAAGAAAGGCAATATCAAGTCACAATATTTTGGGCAGTCAAGTGCAATGCTTAAGAATGTGTGATATTACATTTACATTGGCAATTAGAAGTTACTAGAGAAGCAGAATAGTTCTTTTTAAACATTTGCGACTTTTCAACAAATAATTATATGGTTAACTAAGTTAACTGGTATCTACTGATTCTGAAAGTTGGATAATTGTGCTGAGAATGTGTGTAGAGGTTTTTTTTAGCAAAATTGAACAATATTTTTCCTTTAATGATTCGATTGGTGAGTGAAATATCAGATTGCTTCCTTCATGTACAAAAGCTCTCAATCAGTAATGGAACATTCAGTTAATAGAGTTCTAATTTAATAAGGGATAAATATCGGTGCTGTTGTACGTGCATGTATGTCCTTCCTTGTTGTGAAAGTCAAATTAGTTGAACAACAGAACAATCTAACTTTGAGGAAAACCACTATTGGCAAAGTACAATGTACTCTAGTACAACAGAACAATTACGGACGGCGCGTTTGGCGACAGTGAATGTCCGGTTAAATCTTTGTGAGTTGTCAAACGAGTGTCAATAAGGATGAAAGTCCCCTGTGCACTCTAATATTCTAAGTCCTTTGCTGTGTTTTTCATAATATCATTAATCCAATAAGCCTCGTAAAATTCATACTTCACGCCTGGAAAGATCTTCTGATCTTCACCAAGCTCAGTCATTATTTATTTATCGCTCCATATGATCGAGTGAACAAAGGTATCGCTGGGAATTTGAAGGAAGCTACGACCGTTACCGAATACAAACAAGTCTTGCCCACCTACCTTTTATACTGTACATGCTGTATCCCTCGGTCGATTTTCTATCGCTGCCACTAAAAACTTGCCTGGCCAACTCCATATTTCAAGTAAAACCGCGAAAAAAGACAGCGTTGTGACAACTCACACACGACCAAAATACTACCATGTTCAAAATGGCGGCGCGTAAATGGAACACTTCCGTGACGTCAGTATATTCAGCCAATCAGCTTTGTCGCAAGGTAAACAAATTCATCCCGCTGTTTATGTGGCTTTTGTCTGTGCTAAGTTCTAAAGCGACGCATACGCAAGCTTAATTAGGAAAAATTCCGAATCAAAAAATCGATCAATAAATTATCCAGTTAAAACAATATTTCATATATATGAGAAACGTTGAAAATCTATCCAAGACGATTGAAAATTTATTTTCAAAAGATTTGATCTAATTAAGAGATATCTAACGCCAAAAAAGGGGAAATTTCTAAACGCCAGGTGCGATATGATCTCCTCTACGATCTTTGTCACGCCACACTTCCTAAACAAGCATTGATAAAACATCTCATCTTAGATCCAAGTTTCGTTTTTTGAGAAATGTGGATAAATAAATCTGAAATCAAAATGTTTGTAAGCCATGGTCTATCTTCCAGTTTCTCTCCATTGTTTGCTATGGTTCTAGCTTGAAAAAATATATGTTCAGAACAACTTTGAAAAGCTCAAAAGCCTCTATGGAAATGAACAATAATAATTGAGCATTAAACATGTAATTCAAAATTGCAACACACACTGTCATCAGAGGATGATTAAAATATTCATACATAATTGAGTTGTGTACAAAAAAGTCAATTGTTGTTATTAGCAGTAAATTCTAATCTCGTTACACATTTTAATTCAGACCCTGCATTCAGTAAAAATCCAGCACTACCCATCAGTTTCATTTTGGCTCCTGTTGTAAATCCTTGTGAAATAACCCAAATCTAGGAGGTTGCCTCCAAATAAACTGCCATGCTTAACACTGACATCTTAATGCGTCAAATAACTTTGTTCATTCTTCATTTAATCACTCATTTTTTTTGTGTGTCTTATTGATTTGCTTCCGCTTTTTTCTGACTCAACCTAGCTTGCAAAAGGAAAAGTTATCCAATCAATTACAGTAACATCTTCACCTCAATTTACCCTCCCACAATCTGCTTGTTAATTCTTCCCTCTACCTGCTACACATTTCCTTGCAAATTAGTTACAGGAATTTGAGGTCAGATCAAGACAACAACCTCTACCCGATAAGTTTGAGCATTCTCTTTACCTGTTTAATTGCTAACATGTTAAGAATTTTGGGAGAAGTTATAAGTTAATTGCTTCTGGTAGCGAAAGGGTTCAGTAATATCTTTTAAGATGTTTCTGTTCTGCATACATAATTGTGTTCTGGAAAACAATCTTATAACTGAAAGAACAATGCTAGAACAATGTTTTCAAATTCATCTGAAGAACAAATTATAAAAGACAAAATTAGAGCCTAGGGTTTCAAATAGGATTGTCTACAGTTCATCAGAAAATCATATTTGATGTACTGTTAACAATTTTACAAGAGTGGGAATGCAAAGTTTTAAGTCCTTTCAGTAAAAATTTAACTTTAGTAACTATACCGCTTTGTTATTTTATTAAATTAGGAGTGGAATATTATTATTTTCTTGGTGAGTTAACCCTACAAGTCTCAAGATCTGATATTTCATTCTCCTCTCTAGCCACTGCACATTTCTTGTAGATTAGTTGCGAGAATTTGTTGTTAGATCAAGAAAACAACTTCTACCTGATAAGTGTGAGTATTCTCATAACCTATCTGTAGGATAATGTAAGGATATTAAGGGGAGAAGTTACATGTTAAACACTTCTGGAAGTTTCAGGGTTAAACCAGGTTTGATAGCACATTTTTAATCACTATGAAATCTGAGCTTGAACCATCCAGCCCACTCAGGTGTGTTTGGTTTCTTTCAGTAAGCCTTTCTTTAGCTGATCAACACAGATAGAGAAAATTCAGACAACCATCACCTAGAAGTGGCACACAAATGTAAAACTAAATCCTCAACACTGGCTAACCACAAAATGTATTAATTACATCAGTTGTGAGAGACAAGAAAACTTCTTCCTTAAACAACAAATTTCAAATTTGTCTATTGTTCCAAATTATATAAATTCTCAAACGTCCTGCTGGCTTACATGATCCATAGCAACATTTCAAGTCTGGTAAGGGTTAATAATGACTTCCTTTCCAGACCATCTGAAAAAGAAACATTGGAATGGAATTCTCAGAAAGTGAATTTATATGCCAAATATATATTTCCAGAGCCAAAAGAACACTTTTTGAAACAGGTGTCCTCCCACATCATTGTCCTTTGTCCTGCTCATTTGCCACCATGCTGGAATTTAGAATATCCAATGCTTCTTCATCTTGTTTATTGGGTGGCAAGAAGAAAATAATGTAAGTCAATATGACCATGATTGTGAGACTCACATAGACCGTGACCATAGATGTGCTCTTTTTTCTTTCTCCCAGCGTTTGACCAACTGTCATACTCCGTGCTCTCGAGGTAGAAAAACGTATTGGTCTGTTTTTTAAATCTTCCTCAGACGTTTCCTTAACGGGGCTACAATATGTCCTTTGTGCCACTTGTAGGCTGCAAGAGAACGCCAAACAACATGTTAGAAGTTAAGTCGTACAAAAAAGAAATTCAACAAACTTGAGAAATATAGTCAGACCTAAAGGAAATATCCAGATAACAACAGAAGTGGGGTGGGTATTAGCTATAAATAAAACATTATCTTCCCAAACAAAACTTCTACCATCAGGCAAAATTTAAGAAATTTTCGGTCACAATTAATCTAGGCTCGTGCTTCTAGTAAGCCTATGTAAGATATCTCCCTAAGATGAGAATTACCAGAATGGGGATTGCCTATAATTAAGCCACGTAAACTCAATACGAAGGGTCTACGAGGCCAGAAAATTTCGAGATATAACAGAGACGGAATTTAAAGAACACACGAAATGAAATGTGCATCTTGTCCTACACACCCCAGTGATTACATAATCCAGCATCATCGCCCCATTTCGCTAATATCAACAATCGTAGAAGAAAGGAGACACACACCTTCCCAGGGATAGCACTAACGTAACCTCTCGAGAGCGTTTTGGTAAATGTGAACCTCCTAAACTCGAGATCAAGCAACGTTTTGTCTTCAAGCTTCTCACCGTACACCTCGAAAGAGCCGCCATAATGTCACTGCCTAAACATCTGTCATGTAACCCTACACAAAATATACTCTCTCTGAAAAACTGTCAACAGGCCCCAGGGCAAACCGCGTATGTAGGTCGGATAAACGCCTGGGGTCCGGTTCCTCATAAATAAAGCTATATTTTTAAAAGCTCTGTGCTCTAATTCACACAATTAGAGAATTACAACCAGTGTCTAACGAAATTTCCATACTGAAAGAGCCTGAAAGGAAAAGGAATGCGTACTTTCGCTGAATTTCTCTTGGTTCATCCGCCGAACAAAACAAACTTGGAATATTAGTCAAAAGGGAAAATCGGCCACTAGAAGCCAAAATCGCAAATCGGCCACCAGCGGCCAAAATCGAAAATCAGCCAACAGTGACCAAAATGAAAAATCGGCCACTACTAGCCAAAATGGCAAATCGGCCACAAGTGGGGTGTGGACAAAACCTGGCCTAGGCCATGGCCTACCCTGTGGCCTACCCTGTGGCCTACCCTGTGGCGTGGCCTACCCCGTGGCCTACCCTGTGGCGCACCCTATGGCCTACCGGTGGTCAGATTTTTAAGAACATAAAAATAATTTCAGTAAGAGTCGAACGATTACGCTGGTGTACCATTATCTGTCTCTGAAAAAGGTATACTAAGAGGTCGCTAACACGATTTTCAACGTCCGAGGGAACGAAACACTGCAAATATCACAGCACTCAACCATAACGGTAGGTTAAGGGGGAGGGGAGAGGAGGGGCCAATATTGCGTGGTCGCAGAGGATAAACAAAACGGCGGCTTTATGATGCAGGCTGTCAGTTGGTAACATATAGTGGAGTGCTGGTGTAAAAATGTAATGAACGGCGTTATATTGGAGAGCATACATATCCAGGTAAGAAAACGCAAAAATTACGTGCCAAGCCAATTTTTCAAGTGCCCTCAAGTGCTGTAGAGTATTGAATTTGCAACGAGCACCCCGGGACACGCACGCATCGCCGTCGTAAACATTTCGCAACTTTACTTGCTTTTCCAAAGAAAGGGCCAGTATTGCACTAATTTGAAAGGAGAGCTGATATGATGATGTTTGCCCAAAAGTTGCGTTTAACCGGCTTCTGTTCCTCGATTTCCTTATTCTATCAGAAGGTTAAAAAATTTTGATCGGATGTGGCCGCCAAAACAGCAGAAGAAAGTCGTTGGTAAGACAGTACTCAGGAAAACGTTGAAAGGTTTCCAGCAATGCTATCCTTTTAAAAATCTCACCACCGGTAGGCCATAGGGTAGGCCACAGGGTAGGACACAGGGTAGGCCACAGAGTAGGCCACAGGGTAGGCCACAGGGTAGGCCACAGGGTAGGCCATAGGGTAGGCCACAGGGTAGGCCATGACCTAGGCCAGGTTTTGTCCACACCCCCACCAGTGGCAAAAATCACAAATCGGCCACTACCAGCCAAAATGGCACATCGACCACCAGTGGCCAAAATGGAAAATCGGCTAGTAGTGGCCAAAATGGCAGATCGATCACTTGTGGCAAAAATGGCAAATTGGCCACTAGTGGCCAAACTTTATAATCTGCCACTAGTGGCCAACATAGCAAATCGGCCACTAGTGGCCAAAGTGGAAAATCGGCCACTACTGGCCAAAATGGCAAATCTGCCACTAGTAGCCAGAATCGCAAATCAACCACTACTGGCCAAAATGGCACATCGGCCACGAATTACGGTCCGGTCGCTACCAAGTACTTTCGCTACCAGGCTACCAACCACAGTCTCATCGCTACCAACCACAGTCTGATCGCTACCAACCACAGTCTCATCGCTACCAACCACAGTCTCCTCGCTACCAACCACAGTCTCCTCGCTACCAACCACAGTCTCATCGCTACCTACTACAGTCTTATCGTTACCATGACGAAGTCCGATCGCTACCACTGGAAATGATCAACAGAAAACATCAATGAAACTTAGTAAAAAGCCAAAACGATTTTTTAAAGAAAATTTCTGTAGCACTTTAGAGTATATCTTGAGCGATCATTTCACGATGCGATCGATCAGGGCGAAGATCCATTCGCAACCAAACAACTTTCACACTAGCTTTCATACTAAGTCCGCTTCTACTAACTTGACTCTGATGAATCTACTTCTACATAGCCGAAACAGTATAAAAAATCTGTGTTTACGAGTTGTCGCTTAGCTTTATCATTTTTAACTTGCCAAAGATCAGAACACTTTATATTAATTTAGAAATCGATCGACACCCGACGCCATATTGTTTTCGTGAAATCAACAACCTCCACGACAAGTCATTCGCTCACGTTTTATTCTCTTTTTTTTCATTTTTTATTTTTTTTATCTCTTAAGAGCCAACACATATATAATCAACTAATTATGCATTCAATGGGATAGTCTTCTATATTATGTTGAGGTACTAAAAAAGGTATTGGTAGCGAATCGAACGGACTCCGCCTTATTAAGTAAATCCGGGTTGAGTTTAATTATTTAGCTCACTTGTTTACTTTTTTGACTTTCTCCTTGAGACAATTCTTTCCGGTTAATTTCAGGTATCAGTACTTATTCATTTCGTTTAAGATTTTTTCCGGTAAAAAGAATATATTTTAAATAAAGAAAACTTGAGCAAACGACTTCTCGTGGAGGCTGCTAATTTCACGAAAACACTATAGTAGCCTAAATGGCATATCGTCCACTACTGCCAAGTTGGCAAATCGCAAATCTTCCACTAGTGAAAAAAAATGGCAAATCTGTCACTACTGCATAAATTAGCAAGTTTGCCACTAACAAACAAAATGGAAAATCTGCCACTACTGGACAAAATGGCAAATCTGCTACTACTGGACAAAATGGAAAATCTTCCACTACTGGACAAGATCTCAAATCTGCCACTGGTGGAAAAAATGGCAAATCTGCCACTAGTGGACAAAATGGCAAATCTGCCACTAGTGGCCAAATTTGCAAATTTAATATTAGTGGCCAATATAACATATCGGCTACTAGTGGTCAAAATTGCAATGTGCCACTAGTGGCCAAAAATGGCAAATCGTCCAAACTAGTGGCCAAAATATCAAATCTGCTATTAGTGGCCAACATGGCAAATCTGCAACTTGTGGCCAAAATCGCAAGTCGGCCACATGTGGCCAAGGTGGCAAATTGGCCACTTGTGGCGAAAATCGCAAATCGGGGAATAGCGGCCAAAGTGAGACTTTGGCCACTAGTGGCCAATATGACGAATCTGCCACCAGTGGGCCAAATCGAAATCTGTCACTAATGGCCAAACTGGCGTATCGGCCACTAGTGGCCAAAATGGCAAATCGGCTACTACTCGCCAAATTGGAAAATCGGCCAGTACTGGCCAAAATGACAAATATACCACTAGTGGCCAAAATTGGAAATCTGCCACTAGTGGCTAAAAGGGCACATTGGTCACTAGTGGCCAAAATGGCACATCGGCCACTAGTGGCCAAAGTGGCAAATTGTCAAAGTGGCAACTTTCAAACCCGCCACTAATGGCTAATAATATATAACCAAATCGGTCACTAGTGGTTAAAATGGTGAATCTGCCCTTAGTGGCCAAAAAGGCAAAGATGCCATTAATGGCCCAAATATTAATGGAAACTCGGCCACGAGTGGCCAAAATGGCACATCGGCCACTAGTGGCGAAAGTGGTAAATTGTCCCCAAGAGGCCACAGTGGGAAATCTGCCACCAGTGGCCAAAATTTTAAATCTGCCACTGATGACCAATAATATATGGCAAATCGTTCACTGGTGGCCAAAATGGCGAATCTGCCCTTAGTGGCTAAAATGGCAAATCGGCCATTTGTGGCCCAAATGGAAAATCGGCCACTAGTGGCCAAAAATCAGATCGGCTAGCGGTGCCTAAAATGACATTCGGTTACTAGTGGCTAAAATGGCGAATTTGCTACTTGTGGCCAAAATGGTACATGACCAAAATGGCACATCGACCACTCATGAGTGGCCAAAACGCAAATCAGTCACCAGTGGCCAAAACGCAGATCGGACACACAGTGGCAAAAATGGAAAGTCGGCCACTAGTGGCCAGAATAGCAGATCAGCCATATGTAGCCAAAATAGGAAATTGGCCACTAGTGGCCAAAATTTTGCATCGGCAATTAGTGGCCAAAATGGAAAATCGGCCACTAGTGACCAGAATGGCAAATGCGCCAATTGTGGCTAAAATGGCAAATGGGGCAGTAATGGCCAAAATGGCAAATTTGCCACTAGTGGCCTAAATGGCAAATCTGCCACTAGTAGCCAAACTGGCAAATCTACCACTGGTGGCCAAACTGGCAAATCTGCCACTGGTGGCCAAACTGGCAAAACGGCTAAGGCAGGGTTGACCAAGCAGTTGAGCAAAAGTAGACAGAGTAAAAGATCATGGACCACAATTTTTCATCTTTCCTATTTAACATTTCTCTTTTTCCTAACTTTATAGATAATTTTGTTTTCCGTCAAACTCAGTTTTTTCCATGTTTCTACCCTTTCCCTGACTTCCGCATCCCCTAATAAGCCTTTAGCCATTTCTTTCCCGCCTACCGATGTATTCCTTTTCCAAGTGGCCTGTGATAGGCGCTGAGTTGATAACATTGGAACGCTGCCTCGAGATCAGCCACCAAGAAGTGAAGAACTGCAGAAAAACCAAGAGATCAGTTTATAATCTCTTGAGGATAACCGATTAGAAAAACGTGTCAAAGTGAAACCTTTTAGAGGGTATGTAGTCCATGTTACAAACTGTTGTAATTGAGATTTAATGATCGTGATGGGGGCTCGCTGATAGTTTGTCCTTTCCGCATCAGGAGAAAGACAGACCAAGCCAAAAACACGTGGATAAAGATAGGAATTTCTTGCCGAGTGGGGACAAGAAAGTGAGCCAAGAACTAAAAATGCAAGTTAACTACAGCGGACGCCCTAAGCGTCAGGTCTTGGAAATTCCAAAAAGTGAGTGGCAGCCTTCAACTGAGCAGATGTTGGTCACAAAAGAACTTCTCTTTACCAAAAACTTGTTGATCGTTCTCAGTGTTGTACAGTATAGCCATTCTTTCTCTTCTTAGATGCACAGGAGGCTGGCATTGCGTATGCACAGCCTCCGAACGTGCGTAAAAAACAATACTTACCTCCTTTATAATCTGGATATATCAACAAAGTTGAAATGGAAAATTGGCCACCGTAACGATTTCAAAAGCTGTTTCGAGCGTTAGCCCTTCGTCGGAGCGACGATAGCCTTGGTATCGCTCTGTTTCAGCTTGAGGACGACACAACGATTTTTCATGTCAGCCATTTCAAGATAAAGGTATCATTTTCCTCTCCCTTACTCTATAAAAAGGTATGAATGGACTGCAACTGGGAACGTGCCCTTTTTTACCAACGGCCCGATCGCGAGGCGCATGAGGAAAGAGAGTGAATTCCGACAGAATCGCGTGGATTAACGCACGAGCTTCGCAAGTCTCTCCCAGTGTTTTCTCTTTTTCTACACTCATGTAACTCGAAGGGGACAGCGTGTGCCAGGTTATCGGTCAATTAGACGAGCGGAAAAACGGGTTCGAGGAAAATGCTGGGATCAAGCAAAGACAAAAACCGCAGTCGTTTCCCTGATTTCGCTGGTTGTAATTTACTCGTTGTTTAACTCGCCCGCACTAACTGAGGGCCTGGAAGAGGCCAAAAAAAGGGCCGTTTCTTGGTGTGCAGCACACGAGATGGGCCTTTCTGAGGATACTTCTGGTGGCCTTAATTCTCAAACAATATTAAGATTCAGCTAAGTGCACCCATTAATTGAAAAATTTATTACAGGATTATTAAAATTTGCACAAAAGATCACAAAATTTGAGTAACGAATTAATGGAGAAATACAACTGCGGAAATTTAGAGAGAACAATTTCTTCCTCTTATAATTGAAGTGTCAAGTCACTCGCCCGTAGAAAAAGGTGTCAAGCGGTAGATCATCTTTCACACGTTCAAACACGTTTTGAAGACATTAAGAAATCAAAACAAACTCAACGATCATTGCTCACTCTCTTACAATTAATTATTCTTCACCAGATCCAATCAATCCTATTTATGGCGCAAAAAGGTCGTTTGAAGTCCTCCGATCTGTTAAGCTCAATAAAAGCTGTCCTCACCGAACACAAACCAAAGTTGCCGACAGTTTATTTATTGTTTAATTAAAACACTTGACTTTGAAAAGGTCGCGTTTTTCCGTGACCTCGAAAAAGAAAATCGAGTTTATGAAAACAAATTTCTAAATTATCGGCACGAAAAAGCTGTTCAACTCGACAGAAATGAATAATTATGAGCTTTTCAATTTTGTGTTTCTTCAGATCCGAGGCAAGATTTCGTAACGTGTTTATTGAAGACTTGCACCGGCGCGTTTTTACTTTTCAGCGAAGGCGATTTTTTTAACTCAACCACGCTCTCGCGGTCCTCTTTTCTTCGGTTTTCAATCCAATCCGGTTGAAAAAACAAACGTCATGTTATTTTTTTGTAAGACCTGACTACCAAATAACAGGCAAAAAATCTTTTGAAAGACGAGAACCAGAACATTGGCAATCTACACTCAGCTCGCCTTGAGAAGCTATATTCACTTCCGACTTATCAGGATCATAATCAAAGCTTAAATAAGATCCTAAACTCATACAAATAGCAATATTCTAATCTCATCTAACATAGGCCTGAACCTTTGTGACCATCTTAAAATGTCTCTATTTTAGCATACTTCGCGGCGCCACGTACGGCCACAGATGCTATCAGACAGATCACTGTATGGTAAATTGGGCTAATTTAATTGACGATTTCATTTCCTTACTTCTCATTTCTACTGAAAGAATCTGACCAGAGCGAAAAAGACAATTGCAGGAAAAAAAGATTGTGGTATTTTGTTGCGTAATAAAAATGTTAAAATCTTCACACGGTTGGACATAGATATGGTGATTGCCCTAAGAAGATTTATTATAGTTTACATTTTTGATGGCGCCAAACTAAACAAAGACTTTAAATGCTTACAAATGACTTAAAACAAACTTCCCGTGTAAATATTTATCCATCTGCAGGCGACAGATAATGGAGCAATGGATTTTCGATCGAACAGATGATCGCTCCCAAACGCGCATTAGTTTCGTCTTTTCTGTTCGGAACGTCGAGGGTTATCGCATGTCAGTTATTTGTTTTATCTAACTCCTTCCTTTTGAAATGAAACTCTAAGCACCATCAGTTGCTGGAATTCGAGTAAAATAATCAGAAATTCGCTAATCCAAGCTCAAACTGCCGTCCATGTTTAAAACAATAGTCATACTTTGCTGTGTGGTCTTGAAAACACTTAAACTTGTACTGTAAACAAACAGTGAGAAACCAGTCCGAAGACAATCAATCCAAGCTTGGGTGGTCCAAGGCGTTCCCAGACCCATATCCGCTTTGAAGTTGGCTGAGAATACCACAGAGAGCATTGGCGTTACGTTGACTGCCAACACAGGCTTTATAAGCGGTTTGCCCATCGCTTATCGGCCACAATTCAACATGTATAGTACGTTCGCCACAATGAGATTTTCTCCGTACACACAGCTCTCTCTACCAACGCAGAGATTTCGACAACAAGGGATCGAAGGCCTGTGTTCTTGTTGCTATTACAATTCAAGTTGCTGCTACTCGAGTTATGGTTCAGGATTTGGGTTTTATGGCTGCGCAGAAATGCTCCCCAAACCACCATACTCTTACGTTGCTCTCATATCCATGGCTATAAAGAGCTCGCCCGAGAAAAAAGTTACACTAAGCGGGATTTATCAATTTATTATGATGAACTTTCCTTACTATCAGCAGAGCAGAAGAGGTTGGCAAAATAGTATTAGGCACAATCTTTCGCTGAACAAGTGCTTTGTGAAAGTTCCCCGCGACAAATCGGACCCTGGAAAAGGCTGCTACTGGACTCTGGATTCGTCATTTGAGGAGATGTTTGAAGAGGGGCGATTTTGGAGGCGAAAACGAAGGCCGAAACAAATAATAAATGCTAGACAGCCAGAAGAAGAGACTTGCCCCATTTCTCTTGGAGAAGATAACGTCGGAGAGACAGAAGAGCAAAACGAGAAAACCAGCAGCGAAAGTTCGTGTAACGATCGCGACAGGGAAGACAAGAAATTAGAGACTTCTGACAACGAACTTTGTGGTGAAAGTTCGTTCGAACAACCCCGTTGTTTTTCACAGCTGCAAAACCAAAGACACTCGGCCTTCCCTGACAAACAAACTATGGCTAAGGGTGCAAAATACGACGGCTCTTCAACTTGTGGTTTGAAGTTTAGTATCGAGAGTCTCCTCAGTGATCGATGACTGTCATGTTAGCTTGAAAAAGTAGAACTGTGGAGTTCCCTCTGAGAGACAATGAACAGCTAAGGTACAATTGGAAATGTTCAAATAATACATTTCTTTTAGAGGCCTAAAATTTGAGATTGAAAGTATAACTTTTAAGACACTGATGTCAAGGAAATCGATTTTCTCCAACGAGCACTTGCCATTTAAACTGATCTCGATCAGAAAAAGCGTCATCTACCAAAAATTGAATTATCGAAATTAAACCCATTATTTAGATTTTTAAGCCGAGTCGCAGTTGGGCAATTCATGTCAATCAAATCAAATTTATTGAAGTTTTCGCTTCTGTACTGATTGCCAAGCCAACATTATATTTCAAAACAGAAATCAGAGATAAATTGTCTCTTATTCGTCGTCTCTGGTTTATATTTAATGTGTAGGAGTAGTGGCAGTCAAAGAGATTTCGGTTTTGTATGCGGCCAACTGGTTGTCATCAAGGCACTAGTGTTTTTAAGAGCCTTAGTGCAATGGGATGTTATTCACCTGATAATTAGCTTCCACAACACGGTGCTCACTCCAGTCAAGTTGACAAAATATTTTATGATCAAATGGTTGTTCACGAGTTATCTATAATGGGTTGCCAAAAGAAAAAGTAAACAAAACAGCGAACAACTTAAAAGGTCTTAAAACCAAGAGAGAACCAGATTGAAAACATATTTGTAGCAAGATGTCTACATGTCGATGCATAAGCAAATTGCGACATAACAAAACCAAAAATTCAACCACACACTGGAGACATTTTCAAAACACACTCGTTATTTACGTTACAAGGTACTGTAAAATGATAAACAAGAGAAATAAAAATATATAGCAAAAAAAATCTGTCTGATTATGGAGTTTTTTTTATTATTTTTTATTTGAGACAAATCTAAACCTCCATCGCTTACGATTCTTCAATTAAATAGATCTTTCGCGTTACATGTCTCTGGGAATTTTTCCCGCAAGCGGTTGTATTAAATGCTACGATGGTGATTTTTCTTTGCTTTACCTTAAAAGTTTGCTTCAAAAGCATTGCTGGAACTACAAAAATCTGCAGTCATGATAATCCCAAAACAAAAACAGTTCTTTAGAGAATATCAAGATGAGACAAGGATTAGCAGCTACCGAGAACTGGGATAATCTTTCGCTTGTACACCGCGGTCTACAGAAATTCCTTTCCTGTTAAATACTTATAAACCAAACGTCAGTGCATAGCAGTTTGTATATAAGATTTTGGCTTACTGACAATACTACTCGAAATTTTATATTTTGATATTTATCAGGTCGTATCTCTGAAAGGTATTCACGTTCGTTTGATAGCGTGCCTGTGAAGTTTATTTAAGCGAGTTTGCGTAATTTATTTTTACAGTCTCCAGTCAGGGTGTAAAGAAGAGTTGCATAACTCTAGCTGGTTCAGTACCTGTGATAAAAAATCAGAACTTAACTCTGAACCGTCAACTGACTGGGTTTAATAAATAATTAGTTAAAACAAAAATGCCCTTTATGAACAAGTTGGAAAAGTATACTGTTTACATACGGTCATATTCCGCAATATTTGATACTCAGCCAATATCAGATGGCTTTTAAAAAGAACTGAGCCGCTACATTACCGCAAAAATGGAACAATTAATCTTAAACACGAGAACAAATTTAGAGGGCCAGTTTTCTAAGACAAACAGTGCATGGAAGTTTGTTATAATAATAACATATATCCATTTTTTTACTGCAAGCGCTTACTTTATTACGAAATCCTTACAAATTATCAAGGTTAAAATTTGATAGAGGACCTGGAATATCTTGTTATCTTGTTTTGACTCTGTGCTCCATTAGGCTACATTTCGAAAGGAAACCCGCTATAAGATCAAAACTCTGTCGCTACTCAAGTTAAGATCAACATCAAATTCTCCTGGCTATTGCTGTACATTTCAGTTTCACTCTTCTCATTCAATTTGGGAGCTGAGAATTTAGTCTTAACAAAGCTGTCCTCTCGGAAATGAAGAAGAACCCGTAGGAAGTTTGACCGCAAAGCTGCAAGAATTTGTGAGGCTATGAAGGGCCAAATTAGTAAACATTGTTATTTAACCGAGGAAATTACTGTTTATATAGTAAAATGATCGGAGACGTGCCGCTAACTGGAAAAGCAGTTATCTTCCTAGATGCGTCTATGAAATTAGGCAATTTCCGTCATTACAAATCTTATCGGAATCATCTGATCGGAGAAACAATTTTGGGCGAAAATCAAAACAGTCGCTGTGCTATCAGATAGATAGAATATGTTCTTGAAATTCCTTCCGTAATTGAGACTCGCTGTCGTCAATTTTCTGGTGTTTTCACTCATTATCAGTCAACTGAGTACAGCTTTTAAGTAAAAGTAGATAGCGTCTTCCTCAATCAATATTGAACCGAAAAAAGACTCTCCAAAGACAAGTTAGTAACAAAGTTGAGAGACATCTTGATCAGAAGGGATCATGTGACACTCAGGAAAATCGGCTTTGCTAAGGCAAAACTACCATCGATCAGTTTGCACTTTCCAATTGAGCCGAAACACCGACAAGTGAAATTGTGAAAGCTCTCTTAACTTTTTTTTTTTGGCAACAAATCTCAGGTAAATGGTTGATAGACTTGATTCTTCCTTTTGGCTCAGCGGTATGAAAGAAGAGTTAAATTCTGCAAATTACCTAGCTGGTATTGCAGTAATGAATAAAGTGTCAAATGAGCCGTTGATTAAAAAAAAAACTGAACGACAGCGATCGATAAACAAATCAAGGCCATGTAGAGGCTAAAAAATAAAAAAAATAAAAAATACATACTTCTCGATTGAAGATCGTCGAGTGGCCATTTGAGATTTGCCTGATCCTTCATGAAACCTCTAGGAATTCCAACTTTTAATTTTTGTTGGTATTTAGGGGTGTATTTGGCTGAATATTTCAAGAGATGACTTTATTCAGTTTATTTTTTAAGCCTTGGAATAGCCAAACAGTTTAGGTAGTAAAAACCTCTGTTGTTGTTGATTGCAGTGGAGTATAACGATGTATATTTACTCAGTGTGAAGTAGATAACAAACAAATTTCTGGTTAAGTCAGGTCCACTGGGAAATATTACTTTATTATCATAAACGAAACAATTGTTGAACAATGCACTTACATTAAATATTGCTCGTGCCTCATTCAATGTTATCTTCGCATCTCCAGTTTAATCCCAAGTTGAATTTATTGGAAAGAAAATAACTTCTTTGTTCCAGTCTCAATTGGCAAACGATATTTTTAGTTATGGAAAATTTTTCCCTTCTAGGGGTTGAGTTAGTCTACAGTCCCCAAGCTCGGAAAAAGATTCTTCCTACAGTGATAGTTGACTATGCCAAAAATAATTTGTATCTATCAGCAACGAGATTAGCTAAGTGCTCGCGTGCAATGAATTAACCACGCAATTGTGCTTAAAAAATCCATGAATCGATGACATCAATGGTCTTATAATTTCTTTTAAGTAACTTGAGAAATCCTTGCCGGGTAGAAACATATTTTTTTTTCCACAGGCGCACAGAAATTTGCGCTCTTGGAAATTGCTCAAGAAAATGTAAACTGATTATTTCTTGAAACTATGCGTGTGCGCATGTAAAGGACTGGGGAAGAAGGTTTTCTGAACATTCCTCGCCGGTAAACGGCATAAAACAGTTCAAGGTTCCCATTTCAAAGTTCAACAAAGTCGCCTGCAACCTGCTGAAATTTAATAGAAAATACACTGATATTTCCATTTTGCTTTCCATCGCTGATTTCTTAACAGTTCAAGGCGTAAAATATCTCTCAAAGTGCTTAGAATTCACTTCAGTACTCCTCAGAAGGCCCTAAAGAAGGTGATGTGCAAAGATCATTACTCAAAAAGTAGGCTCGTTCCAAATTATTCCAAATTCGATTTCTACGGTCAGCCGCTTAGAACAAAGCAGAGATGATTACCTGACGTACCTGATGATAACTTTATATACCTGGCTCGGGGTTAAGTAATGCAATGGCAGAATCAGAGCTAAAGAAAAACATTGTAACCCAAATTTCGACGTGGTACAGAACGAAAACAGGGTCATTAATAATAATCTAACATTTCTGATATTGAAGAAACTAGTTTAGAGAAGTTCTCCTTTTTCTTTTTGCCATGAAACCCAGCATTTCAATTTGACGTTTTCTTCAGTAAAAATGTTCACTGTCCAAATTATTGTGAGTAGAAGTCGAAATCATTTAAGAGCTTTTTTTTTCGCCGATTGCAAAGCCTCTTGGACTCATTTGAAAACGTTTATTCTAAATAGCTTTTTACGGTTTAGAGCTTGCTGGCGACATATTTAATTGACTTGGAGTGCTTGCTTACCAAGATATGTTTAGATTTTAGGCATAGTCGAGAAAAGGATCACAAATTTGAGAGCCGTCGAGTGTCATTTTAAACGTCTAATTAGCCACAATGGAATTTTAAATCATATTGAGCGACCTCTGGCAAACAAGAACGATTGAAATACAGACAACATGCGTGGATATCCTGAAATCCAATAGCTTTTGTTTCTTTAAGCGAGACCTCTCAAAAAAGCAGTTCAGACAGTACATGAGACAAGCTGGTTTTATAGATAAAGACCGCGTCTCAGCTTTACACAGGTATTAGCTACTTCATGTCGCCCTGAGAAGAACAGCAACAATAATGAACGCAATTCCATACGCCTAATACCTTAAAGGGTTCCGTTCTTTGCGGAATTACCGTGAGCATAAACTGTTTTTTAACACTTGTTAAGTACAGTAATCTTTTCCTGCGTGAGAAAAGCACTCGATCTCAGCGAACGGATTTACAATAGATCATTCCACGAGGGTGTGACTCCAAAGCCGATATTGTTCCGAATCATAGCTAAAACTATCAAAGTGTCGCGAGTGCTTTTAACCACAGATATTCAAAACACCTTTTTAGTTTTGTTCAGCCATGCTAGAATGATATTGAAGTAACGTCGTGTTTTAAAGAGTTTAATGCTGTCCTTTGAATCTAACTGTCTGCGAAGTCTATAACACAAGCTTGGTAACAACGAAACACACAGCTAACACATCAATTTCTAATACAGTTTTAAAATCGATGTAGTCCACTTCTTGCTAAGCAAGAGGAAGCTGAGGACAATAATTTTTTTCTTTAATCCTGATTTTATTGGAATTGACTATTGCTAGCCTAAGATTTCTTTTTTCATAAACTCACAAAGAATAAGTTGAAAAAAGAATGAATTTTATTGACCGGCGAATGAAAGCAAATGAGTTGGAATATTCTTCGTGACAAAGCGGCTTAATAACTCAGTGATCGATCTAAAAAGTCAAGAATATCACGGCCGGCTTCTAACAACATACGCGTACCAGACGGCCAAATTTGAATTAAATAAGGGCGTCTGCACTTCCTTAAAAAAAACACTTGGACTCGATGCATGTTAAATCTAAGTCTTTACCAATAAAAAATCAAAACAATCCTGGGATTCTTTACCACTAAATTACTGGCAAAAGCTATGGCTATGGAACTAAGGAAAACGAACGAGAAAAAAACAAGAATTTTCAGTTGAGAATCAGGTAAAAGCGAGGTTCGCATGTATACTTTGGTATACGTGAAAAAGCGCAATAAAGTGAATAGCTCACACATGCACCTGAGTTAAGGTCTGCAAAGGGAGTTTACCAAACAGACGAATTTGATTAAATTGGATTACACCGCATTGCATACGCGAAAAACAGTCTGATCGACAGCGCTATGGTTTTCGAAGGAACCTTTTCTCCTTAACTTAGCTACAAGTCGAATCAGTATTTTTTCAATTAGGCAAAAGGAGTGGTTCTCACAACAGGAAACTACGAACATTGATAGTCTCGCTCATTGAAACGTGCTCACGACTTAACCACAGGGAAGAGGTTTGCTCTTTCTGGTGTGTTGGCGGAAAACTTAGGCACTGTAGGACAAAACCATCGAAAAACATCGTAAACAAACCTACAGGAGGTTCAAGGACCGATTAGAAAACTTTCCAACCGAGTAGAATGAGGGCAGCGCTGTCAATGTTGAAAGAAGCGGATTAACCCTCCGAATGCGCTATACAAGAAAATGTTTTTTTCAAAGTATTCGTGGCTTCTTGTCTTCCTTCCTTCCTTCTTAAGTTCTTCATTTTTCATTGAAGAGACGGCGTTTAATCTTTCAATAAGGGATCATCTCGCCTGTTTTAATCCTCTTATTTAGCCCATGAAGGATAGCTTCACTGGCTTTTGATAGCAGCCAGATATGTTTACCTTGCGGTTTATCCTGCATCGACTAAAAATCCTGAGAGACTTCCATATTTCTACCTAAACAACTTCAGTGGCTCAAAATTAAATTGGCTTGGCAATGCTTCAAGACTTACCAGCATGTCTGACCGACAAGTAACAGGTCATGAAGCTTACGTTCCTGTCTTCAAAAATCATTGGTATTCAGATCTCTTTCACTTCTAACAGAGGTCGATATGAAAATTCTAGAAAACACCAAAATTTCCTTTTGAAAAATACCTGAAAATAAATATTAACTTTAGAAACTGCTGTTTATCAAGTCTCATTAAAATGACAGCATCTTAAGATTTCTTTTACAAACTTAATAGTCACGACAACGCTTCCCCTCTTCATTATTAACTCTGGAATCTTTTTTTTTTTTTTATTAAAAGGTAAAATATTCCCTCGGAATACTAAGAGTTGCCATATCCATGCACTTTATTATGATGTAGTACACTCATTTATTTTATGCCATCATTGCAAAGTTTCTTGTATCAGAGCGTTCAAACGGGAAATATTTCTTGTATTTCTACTTTCGAGACGTACGTCAGATTTACAATTGATAGAAGAAAATCATTTTCGTTTGATTATAATTGAACAAAACAGGCAGTTCTTAATAATTACATCACCTTGAAAAAATATAATTGGCATAGAAGCAAACACGAAAATCGTTTAAGTATCATCGGCTATACTAGATAAAGAACAAAAATAAAATATCAAGAAAAAACATACATTTTGACGGTCTCTGACAAAAGGTAAGTTATCTAAATTTCCAACGATTAAGTGTGGTTTACAAGATTTAACATGAAAATTTCAGAGAAAATATGTTTGAAGAATACATGGAAAGTCCTGCTGGGAAAAGCATGAGATTTAAAGGACGAATCCCCCAGATGGCACCAATTTGACAGAAGGAAAAGATTGCGAAGCGCCAAGGTGGAGTCAGAGTTTTTGTTCCGGCTCAAATAACCACAGGATCGTAGCTTCCTATTGCTCCACAACAATGAGACAGATTGGCAATTATCCATGAGCTTTGTCAGCGTATAGTGGCGTCAAGTAGTGTTATCATTTCACAAAGAAATCTGATATAATAGCAAAAGGACCCTGACTAATGCTCTTTCTTTTTCTTTCCTTTTTTTTTTTGTCCAAAGAAAAAAGCTCGAGACATAATGGCGGCCTTTCAGGGAGAACTCATAACAGGAATTAGCCTATATTGTCTTTTTTATGATATTGAAACAAAAGATATCGAAAATCTTGAGTGTTTTTTTCTATCAAGCTGAAGGGATGTTCTTGGCAAAGAAGAAAAGATCGCGTGCCGCTGTGAAATTTTGTTGACTTTCAATCTACCACGTGGGTGTGAAATGGCTTCCACGCGTGCAAAATTTATTCTATAGAATTCTTGGACTTCACTCAAACAAGGAAAGATGGAATCAGGAAATATTGTACATCAAATTGAACTAATCATTAAAAAGATCAGATAGTACTAAAATGTTCCATTTTAAGTGATTGCATGATTTAAAGGTTTCTCTGGCATTTACTGGACAATACGGTCAGTCTCCAAATACTCCCGCGCGAGTTGCGCGTGGCTTGTCTGACGTGATATCCACGCGCGTTTCACGTAGAAGCTGAAAACTCATCTGAAAGATTTTTCTTACTTTTACAACCGTTGAACTGATTGTGTAATGGTTAGAGCAAACTTTTACGTCCGAGAGTCTAAAGGAGATTCTACCAGTAAGTTAAAGAATCATCAAGTAGTAACAAGGCATCTCGTTTTGATGGACTCGTTTTGGACTTTTTTTTCTCGTTTTTGATGATCTCGTTTTCTCATGATCTTTTCCTTTGAGTTAGTAGTCATGACCACGCCAGTTTTTCTGTAAACAGTGGGTGGACAAGATATGAAAGAAGTTTCCGTCCGTTTACAATGTAAACACACAGTCACTCGAAAAATTCAAGCATAGGTTTACACACACTGATAAAAGTCTTTACAAGAATAATTTGCTAACCAACGTGTTCACTTTGTTTTTATCAGACCGACCCCAACTCAGTATCAGGATCGCACCAAGTTTTTCAAAGGAATGGCTTTCTGCAGTAGAAAATTACACACTAACTTTCGGCCAAGCTGAATGTTTTCGACCAAGAGACAAACGGTAGCGGAGGAGAAATATCCGTTTTAAAAGCAAAGTCTACGTGATCTCGAAGTGACGACTTTACACAAGCTTTACCTTTTCACTATTTGCATTACTGCTGCAGATTTAATTCTTCATTGTTGTTGATCAAAACGACTTTTAGAGGATACTAGTGTCACTCCATTATGTAACAATGACGTCTCTAACCAACAGAACGAAATTAGGGTCGTTTTCTAGGGATTGCTCATCTAGATCTCCTTGTAAACCCTTTGAAAAACTGCACCGACTTCATTGTTTGATAATACTTTGTTGAATATTTTTACATTCACGTAATCCTGACTCGTTTAGTAAGAAATCTCGAGTTTTAACATTGCTATGTCTAACAAGACATTAGAATGTGGTCTGAATAACAGAAAGCTTTGAGTGTTCCTTTCCTCCTAAAGTATTATTGTTGCTTCGGTTTTTTGCAACACATTCTAGTCGCTTTCTGTTGATTAGAAAATCCCGTGTTGCTAGTTTTCTCACCCATCGGGAGGCCATTTTTGACCTTTGGGTAAATGCTTACTGATCGATACTTCGTCAGCATGTACGGGTGGTCTTAGCTACAAACGGATACGAGAAAAAAAATTGATAATGTGCAAGAATCAAACTTTTCGGCACGTTAAAAGATGCACCACAAAAACCCACTCACATTAAACTCCATGAAGCAAAAGTAAAACAGAGCGGAAGAAATAAGCACATGGAGGTAGACAGATGTATTTGAACGGAATATTTGGAGAATAAATACAGTTGCCACTGCTGTATAATTGTGATAAGATCAAAAGTTTATTGAACAAACTCATTTAAGAAGTTACTCCTCTCTGATAATTATAATGATTACCGGTAAACATGTCCTTGGTTAAACAACTTTTCTAATTATTTTCACGGACATTAGAGCTCTTTAATTTAATTTTGTAGTCTTTGAATTCACATGGCTCCCTTTCAAAGATTGATACCTTTTGCGGTAACCCTGCTAGTGGAAATTTTGAGGAAAACGGAAAAATAACAGCGTCGTTGACAATTTGAAGCTAAACTCGTGAAGGAAACGCGGAAACTTTTGTGTTTGCAGATTCTTTTTATCTGTTGGATCAGTCTTAAGGTAGGACAAAATTCAGTATCGAATTTGTGTGAAAATTTGCGCCACACTGAGTTTTTGAGAACATGAAGTTTTTTCCAGAGCGAAGAATAAAAACAAATTCGCTGTTTCACGGTTGTGGGTAAACAAATTACTTTTACACTTTAAAGAAGGCCGCTGCAACTCTTCTGGATGGCGAAAAATCCAGTAGTAGTTCATTAGTATTAAAAAGCTTTGCCTGTAAAACTTGTCATGGAAACAGAAAGAAACAAGTTGTTGTAAGATAAATTATTCTGTGCTCGCGTTTCTGTCTTAATGATAAGTGCGAACGAATGTATCACGTAGTATAATCAGGAACTCCTAGACTAAAAGAAAAGGAAAATCTGTGAAGCCTGCTGTGAGGCGAAACAATCTACCGACACGTTTGAGCGATTCAGACCCGTTCCTGAAGAAGAACAATACTTTACTTATCAAGATTAGTTTAATTTGTTGGCTGCAACCAAAAACTGCTTGAAACCGTAGTTGTATTAAAGAGCCACCAGGCCATAGAGATTTTTAGCTTTTCATTTCAAGTTAGAAATTGTGATTAAAAAACAAGCTTTATTCGTCTGCCGTTCAGCCTTGAAGGGAATTAATGCCACAACCAGTAAATAAAAAAATATATTCATTTCTAAACCATTAAAGGTATATTTTTTCAACATTTCAGTTTGAATTAAAGAAAAATATTACAAGCCCCCTAGTTCGTACTCTCCGTTTCGCTGACTGATTCAATTAAACGTTTAGTTGATTAGAAAAATTCCTGTCGATGTATTTCAACAGACATCTTCTCAGTAATGGTTTAGGATGTTTTCCTCTCGCCCTTTCAATTTCTCTCTTAATTTTTTATTTCTTTTGGTCAAACTATGTACAGAATGTTTTACTTCACATTATTCCAATTCTTTATCGAATCAAGAGTTAAACAAAAACCCAACTCTCACATAATCGAATGCAAAGGTGCTGTGAGGCTTAGAGGTGAGGCGGCTAGCTTGTGCCGATTTCGTTTTTCCCTCGCCCAGTTACATTTTTCTTCGTCATTGGTGAATAAAAGAATCTTCTTCATAGAATAGCTGATAATGCCACGAACCTTCAAGAACATGAAAAAAAAAAAAAAAAAAAAAAACTCAACAAAAATTCTGTAGATACGCCAGTTGCGAACAAAGAATGACAGTGATATTGCTTGAAATAAAATTTGAAAAATGGAAAATTGAATTCAGACAATATTTCGTAATCTCTAAGAAGCTTACATCTTAAATAACTCTTCCACAAATACATTAAAAACGATATAGTATATACAAACCGCTAAAGTTCTATTTGACCTCGTGAAAGATAACTAAACAAACCTGAGCAACAAAAACGGCCGAAGTTAGGGAAATAAAGCTGGTCTGGATTTTTTTCAGTTGCCTTTATTTTCATTAGAGGCTATCGTTTAGAAAACTCTTGCTGATCGCTGTTGGCTCATGAATCTGTTATAATATTATTACAAACCCCCAGATAATACACAATTTATTCGTTGTTTTTACAAGGATTTTAGGCCGATAAGCGGATTGTTCAAGTTTTAACTTTTTCCATTAGTTGCTATATTTTTTTTAAAGAATTAATGAGGTTAATTTGACATACCACAATGTTTAAATGTTCTCTTTTGTCTGCCCTCAATTTTTGGTTTACATTTTTGATAAAATACCTTGAAAACAGGTGTCGTGGATAAACAAAGGCCCTTGAAGACACAGCCGACAATCTCATTTAACGCATCTGATTCAAGGCTTCGTCCCCGCTGTGAAATCTTTTGTTTTCAGCGACTGTGGCCCCGAGGACCTGCGTTTGTCATAGAGAGAAGACCAAGCCAGTAAAAGCGACCTGCGGCTAAAATAACAACATCTATAAAAAGTTTACTGTCTTTATAAACCGACCTAAACCGCTTTGCTAAATGCTGTCTTTTCGCCAATAGCTAGGTGAATTAAAAATGTTTATGAAACGACTTTGTCAAGAAAGGTCGCATATCGAGTAGCATAGGAAAAAATTCGTAAGGGTCGAAAAAAAAATTTTTTTCTTAAAACCACCAAGTTATTAACCTGTGTTTGAGAAATACGATAGATAAACAGTAAAACGACAATTTCAGTCGTTAATTTAGTCCCTGAAATAACAATTCTGCGAACCGGAAGTGTCAGAGGTAAACATCAAATGATCCCTCCGTGTATGTATAATGAATGAAATGTGTTTCCCTGGACCTTGTGTTTGTAAAGCAAAAATCTGTTGAAGTTTTTCTATTCTTGTGTCAGAATAAAATAGGCGAGTCGTCGGCGTATTTACTGAAATTTACTTCCCTTCAACAACATTTCTTGACAACGGGGAGAGTTATTTGTTTATATTTCATCGTATCAATATTTACAGCACGCACGAAAGGTTCGCAAATAGGAAAGGAAAATGTTTATTCTGTAGCTAAATCGCGCAATACAGACAAATAGGTTTGAAAGGATTGCTAGATATTATTAATAGAAAAGCTGTAACCCACTGTGGTCGCTTGGGGTAAAAGGTCTTGAGGCACGCCTCGAATAGTTTTTCAGTAAATTTGAAAAAAAGAATTTACCGCAAACCTTCACGAGCCAATAACTATAACTTTTGCCAAATTCATGCTTCGCGAGCTTGTCCATGATTAGAACAGTGCACGCTACCATGATCGATGTACAAAATTTCTAGGTCATCCGTAATTTTTTAGCTTTCTTGTATGTTATTTAAGTACTCAAGAGCGGAGAATACCCATCAAACAAAAAGATAAATCGATTTCTTAGATTTTATCACTTTATTACTATTTTGAACTGATGTAATATTTCTGATCAAAACATATTTTCAACTTAGTTTCATCCACAATTGATGTGTTCTACAAATTCCGCTACAAGGCGAAATCCATGGGAAGTTTACGTAAAAATCTTTCGAGACACCCACAAGTTTTCAATGTTGTGAGCAACAGATTCGTCCGATTATCAACAAAATGACACGAACGGTACCACTTCGTTTACATGCAATTAGCCACGTTTGGTAACTCAAATCCAACATTACGTGATCTTGTTAGCCTTGTGTTCGTGCGCTATCGCTTGGTGAAAACTGTTTAAAACCACAAATCGGGAAGAAATGTAAAACTGTCAAGCTCTTGTTCATGTCGGTTCACACATACTTAAACATCTTCGCAGTTCACCGTGTTAGTAGCCAAGAGCACGGCAGTTCAGGCAGTTACATTGACTACACAATCCGCTCGAACGAGGCGAACCAGGAACAGTCCAGATCGAACTGTAAACGTGGAGAGAATGAGGTTTTATCCCCGTGCTGTTACAGTTCAAAGCTGTGCAAGCGTTATAGAATCTCTTCGCAGGACTGCTACAGTCTGTAGAAATGCTGAATCTCGGAGCAGGAAAATTCTTGTCTACGCGTGACGACGATGAAATCTTAACCAAATCTGAAACCGTCTGCGCTCCAACTGTGTCCTCGTTTATCGAAGAAGCTTCGCTCATTATCTGTTCGCTCCTCTCCTTCACTTGCGTATTCCCTAAAATGTTTGCAATACTGAAAGGGTGATCTGACTCTGTTGCGCAAGGCTCCTGCTTCACTTGGTTTACGGGTTTACTCCTTTGTGCTTCCTTTTGGTCGTTCGTCGAAGAATCCTCCATACAGGTACTTGTTGTCGAACGTGAATGAGCAAAGTCTTGAGCTGTCGTCTTTTCTCGTCGCCCATCTTGGTTTAAGAGGTTTTTAGCGGCGTGTTCTTGCAAACCGTCGATTTCCTTTGAGCACGTCTCCAACTCAGTGGAAATTCCATTTTCTTCATCTCCTTCGTCATCTTCATCCTCTTTTCCGCGGTAGTTTCTCTGTCTTCTTCGCCTTCTTCGGAAATTTCCTTCCTCGAACATTTCCTCATAAGACGGATCCAGACTCCAGTAGCATCCCTTTCCAGGATCGGAGCGCTCACGAGGTATTTTCACGAAGCATTTGTTCAACGACAAGTTGTGTCGAATGCTGTTCTGCCAGCCTCGCTTGTTAAGGCGATAATACGGAAAGTTCTCCGTAATAAACTGATAAATTCCACTCAGTGTAATTTTTTCGTTTGGCGCTTGTTTGATGGCCATGGAGATGAGAGCCACGTAGGAGTAAGGAGGTTTTGGGAGTGGTTCTTGTTCAAGGAAGAATATTCCTCCGCCATGGCAGTTAACAGCGAAGCCGGCTCGACTCCATTGAGGATAAAATGCTGAAGGATAGCTCGGTAAAGCTGGGTGAAATGATGGCTGACACAAATACGGCGAAGAGTAACAACTGCGGTGCGACGGAAACATCTCGTTTGAGTTCACTTTGCGATCTCTCAAAACGGAATAGCAACCCTAGAGATCTTGGGCAATCAGGACCGCTTGCAACATTGGAGGCACTGGGAAAAAGTCGCACGGGGCCGTGACTTTTATTTATGGACCACCGGCACTGTTTGTTTATAAGATAGGTATAGCTTTTGTGTCAAATTATTTATTTACAAACAATCCATAACCGCATTTAGACCACACATTGGCCGATTAGAGCGGAAACAGGTTGCTTGGCAGAAAAATCATCTCACGCACTAATGACTCATCAGACAACATTTCACAGCGTCGCAAGACACATGCATCGCTTTTAAAAATATTTACTTAGAAAATTGAGAACAACGCCTTTCTAACTTTACTACACTACAGTTTGATTGTTAACGCGACGTTTTGAAATGGAGCGAACTCCAACAAAAGCGTCTTTCGATTACTGTCAGGCAATTAATATTGTTCGTGAGTTGGGGACAAACTGACCCAGTATTTCCGGGGCATCTCAGCGTTTAATGTAGTTTGGAAAAGCAGTTTAGGTTTGTTTGAAGTTAAGAAAGCTTTCAGGGGTTAACTAAGGACAGTTTCATGGGAAGCTGATTGTTTTTGCGCCAGTTCACGAGACTTTGGGACGCCAGGTCTTTTCTTTCATTTGTTAATAAGCATGATTTAGAGTAACAAAAAAAAAAAGGGATTTTCTGCGATTGACTCTGTCTGTCTAAAAAAGCAGCTTGAAGGTGAATCTGTTTTTGTTTTTTACAACTCAAAGAACAGCTCTATCAATTCAGTACAGTACTTCTTCAAGGCATGAAAGAATAACTTTCCTATTGGTTTTGTTTCAAACGGATGACACTGGTTAACATTCGCACCACAAAAGAAGAACAACGACAAAAACAAGATTTCGATTTTATCGATTTGTTTTGGTTTGTCGGTTACATTTCTCGTCCTGTCGTTGCTGGGCAAAAAAGAGGACCGTACGATGGACGTTAATGTATTTTCTCAACGGGAATCAGAGTTTATAATTTGCAATAAAAGTTAAAAGTTTAGAGAGAGGCCGCATCAGGGAAATAGCTTTATGACAAGGTTTAGGAGTAGAGAGGCGAGAAGGGCCAAAGATTTCTAAGATAAGGAAGTGGCTGGGTAAACTCAAGATTTACGACCGAAATTAAGATTCTGATAAAAAATGTTTCTGCTCAGAATTCGAGCCGAGATGAAATCTTTGCCGCTGCTATTTTCAGATGAATAATTTTGAATGAAGAGAAAAAATGAAAATAACAATACCCAACGCAACAGAGAGTTGGAGTTACATCTCAGCTGGACTGAAGCTTGGTCGGTCGCCTATTCTTCTCGTTCCTAAAACAAAATTAGCGCGCTTTTCACAAGCCGGAGGGAAAATTATCGCTATTAGATGATGATTTCTTTGTTTATGGGGCAATGTACGGCAAACAATGACATTTTTAAGCCGAATAGCTAGAGGGTATTTAAAATGAAGTCAGGTGTAACGCGTGGTGTAGCGGACGATTAGCAATATTAATTCTTTCAAACCGGCAGTCTCAATCCCACAGGGATCAATGAACGCTTTTCATTCCACTAATTTATTCATGTTTTTCTCGTTGCCATGCACCCACCAATAACGTAGCTCCATTTTCTGCCTTTAAAATCACACACAACCCACATTTCCTCTATTCGCTCCGACGAAGGGCTAACGCTCGAAACGTCAGCTTTTGTAATCATTACGGTGGCCAATTTACCATTTCAACTTTGTTGATATATCCAAATTATTAAGCAACACAAGTTGAGAACACTCTCGGAGATCAACGTCCATTACTCTTATTTTTTGTCTTTTTCCTTGGGGAGTTTTTCCCTCCCGTTGAGCTTAGAAATGAACCACATTTAAGAGCGCTAAAAATAGATGATTTATCGGAAAAGCGATAAAAGAATTTGACAAAATTGACTTAAGGCTTTTGATACAATTATCTTTCTTAAGATGTTCTCATGTCCGTTCTATTCCGTCTCCAAGCAACATGTCAGTTTAATTTCACAACTAAAAGTTTGAAGAAATCACGATGGCTTTAAAGTGAACAATGCGAGAACTGTACAAAGAAGACAATTAGTCTACAAAGAGTGGAAAAGACACGAGACTGAAATCGATATGATTCACCTGCTGGGATGAACTCAGCAGACAGAACTAAGGGAAATGACAAGAAATAAAATAGTAGGAGAACTTATAGAGTGCTTCTAGTATTAAATAATTATGCCTGAAGCTTATTTTTTTTTGTAAAAAGGTTTCTTCTTCTCCAACATCAAGACTCGAAGCTTCGACTATCAATACGATGAACGATAATCGCACGAAAACACAAAAATATGGCTTCTATCTCTAAACAATGCCACGTCTGCAGTAAACAACTAAAACACTATCGTTTGATTTAAACCCTGCTTCTAAATTTCTACCACCTTTAAAGACTTTTCATTAGATAACCATGGCTTACAATTTTATGGTCGATTTTATATCGTAGTGAAATATACTCGCAACCCAATCGAGAGTAACACGCCGATTAAGACGAACTAACACGTCTCTAACCGAGAAACATTTCATCATTTTAAGTTCATAACTTCAATACTGTTACATATTTTCGGAATGTCTTTCCGTTAAGCCTTTGATTATACATTTTATTTGTCTCAAGCTTTTTTTGGTAAGATTACCAGAAGAATAAGCAAACTGTCAAGGACGTTACTCCAGAAAGCGAAAGTTGAACTGAAAAGCTATCAGCAATTTTGTATCTGATATCTGTCTGAGAAAAACTAAAACAAAGCAAAGTTCAGTTCAGTTCTGTTGGTGTTTTTCGACTCGACGTTTGGCGAATGAAAGATTTCCAGTCTCCTGACGTTTTTTTGTTATAAAGACAGATTTGAATGCAAGGAGTCTACAAACTCCCACATAACCACGCGCGTCGGCAGATGCACTGCCACGCGCTCACCCATCCGCGTGAAGGCACACGCGCAGTCACTTATGTAATTTTAGTCATTGTTAGTAGAAAGAACCATACAACTGGTAGCTTAAGTTTAACGCTTTATCATGCGTTACAAAAATATTTCCATTTTCAATAATATTTTCACTTGGGGAAAAAAATCATCGCACACAATCATTCGTCAAGGTTTACACCGTAGCTGTAAAAACTCACAGAGCTTAAAATAAACTTTCAACCAATATACAAATATAGATATTCACCATGTTGCTGCCTTAACTTTATCTGACAAGACAAACTACGCAATGTCCAGAACTGTGCTAGCATCATTTTAAATGCAGCTGTCGGCTCACATCCGCTAAGTACGACGTGGGCAAATTAAACCTCTGTTATGCGCTAACTAATCGTAAATAAACTCCTAACACAATGCTATGTTTACGTGCTCATCATGTGCGTTTCTTCGCATGCTATCAAAGGACAAGGTTTTTCGCACGTGATGTGTTTCCTTTCCAACAGAACTCTAGCCAATAACAGCGATCACATGTTCTGCTAAGGAGGGCCCAAGTCCTGTCTGCTTTCTGAGATTAGAACGGACAGCAGGCGTAGTAAGCTAAAACTGTTCCATCAGGGTTTAATCGTGTTTTCCCTGGTCGACAAAATAAAACGAAGAACATTTTTTTTGAAGATTCACTACAGCGATTATCAACAAGCCAGAAAATGCACAGTAGTAGTCGCAGAGTGAAATAGGTAAAAAGAAACTTACCATAGTTACACTTGCCTTTATTCACCACTGTGTCTGGTCACCTCGGTGAAGGGTTCGGAGAATTCTGCAAAAAAATGCCTTTCTAGTCACACAAGAGGGTCGTTCCTCAAAGCTTGAATAAAGGGTCCTATCTGTAGACTTATCTATCGTTCTCAAGTGAAATGCCGAGGTGGCAAAAGGTAAATCATTCGACCCAAAGGAACTTTTCAATTAACAAGGTGTTATCAATTTAAAAAATTTGATTTTCCCCTAATCGAAGAGAAAAATTTAAGAACCGATGACACGCAAACTTGACTACATATCTAACCGTGTTACAAAAACGAACACAGCAATGTGGAAACAAGCTTTGCTCAGGGACGATGTTCCTTTACAATTGATTGGTTAAAATAGAGCAGAGGTTTATCTCCACTTAAGACTGATTGGTCTAAAGATCTCGCGCCATCCTCCCTGCCAATCATATGCCCCTTTTGGGTTCTTGTTGGCTTCCCTGCAAAATTAATCTTTATCTGATTGATAAAGGTCCTCTTGGTGAAACCTAATCCCAAGACGTTCAATACCACATCCAAGCTGAACACTGTTTTAAAATCATGCTGTATCAGCGTCAGTGTTGGAACTACATATTCAGGAGGTCTTATTCACCTCAGGTGTAAAAAAAAAAAAAAAAAAAAAAAACCGGTTGATTTTAAATGCGGATAACGAAAGAATTAAATTGTTAAAGGAAAGTTTAGAAGCCACAAAACGTGATTTTAAAAACATGCAAAAGGATTTAATTGATTAATTGTCATCAAAAAGAAGAGACGCTAGACAAGCAGACCAACTAAAGTAACCGAACGGTTATAGGTATGGACAGGGGCAAAAACAGTTTCTTTGCTCCAGTCCTGTTCATGGTCACGTCAGTTTATCACGTTGCAAGACTATACGAGGGTAAAAAAAAACAAAACATTTTAAACCTAGTACCTTAAGCTCCATAACCTGAAAAGGCAAGTGAATTGTTGTGCCTCTGTGCTCTATAACCAGATACCCTCTTTTTTCTGACGCCCGAACCACCTTTACAACTTGTCCTTTCTTCAGAAGAACTTCGCTGCCGTCATCTAAAAGAGGCAGAAGAATGAAAATTTGTAGCGCTGGCAGCTAGCTCCTAGCGCTCGCCTCGCGCTAACACAACGCTCTCCTCCTACTCGCTTAACTCTCGCCTTGGGCTTTCCTCGCACTCGCCTCACGCTCGCTCCGAGCTCGCCTCGCGCTTGCCCAACGTTCGCCCCACGCTCTTCTCCCGCCCGCCTCACATTGGCTTTTCGTTCCCCTTAATCTTCCCGAAAATGTAAAAAAATTAGCTCCTGTTACACAAGCTAAGCTCCGGTAGGATAGGACATTTGGCTCAGGAGTACACTTGTCCCAATTTTTTTTTTCTATTTTGGCAAAACAAAGAAGCAAGCAAGAGTTCACTTACCTGGATAATCCATTTTCATGATACGATTTTGTGGGAACCCCATCTTCATATTTCCTAACACAGTGTACGGACGGCTTTTAGGCAAAGGTGGGGGAGTCTCCTAAAAAGGTGGAAGCAAAAAACGTTAAATTCTATACTAGTTTTCCGTTTTGGTTGGGAGGGTGGCGCAGTTTTTTTGTTTTACATCAATCACAAAGTGTTGTAAAGCAAAAACAACTATTTATCTCGAGTTGGGAAGAAATTTTTCACACAAAACAGCCGTAATCCAAAATTACTCTTTGTATTTCAACTCTTTCGGCTTACCATATCGATTCCGAAGAGACAGCACGACTGGTCGGCAGCCTTCGTGTCAACCCGAAGCTCATCCGACAGAGAAACTGATCTGCGAACAAGACTGTAAAAAGATACCGAGTTTCGACAAGGAAGCTTTGTTAGCAAGAGGCAAGCTACAGTCTTGGACCACATCACGAAAGACTTTCAAAGTACTTCTTGAACGTGAGACAAACAGAGAATCTATGCTATGCGTGGTGGTTAATTCACTAGCAACCGGAGCCCTTCTCAACCTCCCTTCAAACACCTTCGGCTATCAGTTTACAATATTCACCTGTGATTACTTTTGCTACCCTGCCGGCCTTTTCGCTGAAGTTCCAATGAACGTTTTAGGTTCGGCCATCTCTTTCGACAGATCCATCTCCTAAGCCAGCACTGGATCGTCACAGCGGCCTTCACTTTTCTTTCTTCATACAAGTTCCCTAATTCTTGCTTCACTACTTCACTACAAAAGTACACGACAAAAAAGTTACATATAAATAGCTTCTATACAAAGGCTAGCACTTGTTAAAAAAGTATTACGTCCTTCTATTTCGTTTCAACGCCTTCCCAAATTCTAAAGGGTTTTCCTCTTTAATTCACAGTGAAATTCGAAGCGCCGTATTAAAAAAATTCGAAGGGAAGATTCACCAATTGAGAAAATTGAAAATAAAAGAAAAATATTAAATAATAATTGCAAGTTACCTATAGAAAACGTATCTCTTTCCCAGTACCCACGAGCCAAACATGACGTCACTCTTTGACTTATCAGCTTTTCTCATCAGCGTCTCCAGAATAGTTTTGCAATCCTCATACCCAGTCTCCTCCAAACCCCGGACCTTACGCAGCGAGACAAAGGCATACCTCCTTGCGAATGCTTGAAGTCGAATGCGATTAGCGAGGGCTGAAATAAGATAATCGTGCATTAAAAAGTTAGCGATAAATTCTAATTTTGTATGGGTAACTCTTTCATAAAATTAGACGTGGTGTACTGATGAGGGACACGCAAGGATTTTTCCGTAAGCTTTGCATTATATGATCGGTATTCAGTGATTTTTGTCGCTGATTGTATCACGGTTTGTCTCAAGGCCTACAAGAACAGGGGGCTCTTTTCTAATACCTCACTGGTGATTCCCCTTACAGTCGGCTGTACGATTCTTATAATGGTACTTCGAAGAATTTGGTATTGGATCAACTAATGATACCTTAATTGATATATTTCACTTGTCTGCTTGATACTGTATTTGTATTGTAAGGAGAGATTATGTCTTAGTTACCCTAATGAGTTAAAGGGTCAACTACCTGACTGAAGCAATTGAAGAGTCTCGAATATCTGCAACACTCGAATCTGTTGACTGACAATTCCACGGTCGAAGGAATATGGCTCCTCGCGAGTATTTATCTGTAATCAAAGTGAAACACGAAGCAAAAGGTCAACGGCAAAGAATAAAAATTGCTGAAACTAACAGGGAGGGAGAGTACTATCGATGCTTTTGCCTACAAAGTGACAACAGATGTGTCTGCGGAAAAATGTAAAAATTAAGACACCCTCCCTCCCATCTGGTAGAGCACAACATTGTGTCCACTACTGATGACTTTTCATATTTTTTGTTTAAGAGATAAACAATTCATGCGTCACCAGAAGAGCACAAGATTTTAAGTGGAACAATTTTCAAATGAGTATCGAAAGTAATCTGAGATTGCATTGGTTTTGTTTTACTTCTCTGTGATTCGTCTAGAAAACTCGTGTCACTCTCTCAACCAATCACGACGCGTTTTCCCGCGCATTAAGCAGTTTGGTTGTTTTCAATTTGAGTTTTTACAAGTGACTTCTAAAGTACTGAGCAGCTGTTGCGATTATGTTTTTTTTGATTTTACGACATTCAATCGAAAAACCAATCTAACAACAAATTTTGGTGGTTACAAACAAGCCTGCAATCAAACATAACTCGCCTTTATACATCTTACAAATGTCGGTTGCGCTTGCACCAGAGTTTTAAGCAGACCATCAAGTTTTTCCTGGAGGAAAAACACAGGAACAAAACATTACACAAGAAGTCACCGTAGAGTTGTCGATGGAGTTCGTTGATTCTAAACTGTGGGTTTCTTTAGCTATATGGAAGAAGACAATTTAGAAAATGAATGTCGAGAAAAAGAATCTCATAACAGTCATGGGGAAACTTTATCCTCTTGCTTAGGAAATCAAAACACAACTCAATCATAAAGTCTTCTAATATCTCAGAAAACTAACCTGAAATCCTTGCGAAAATGTACGAAGAGGAGCATCAGCTGTTCCTGCGGGGCTGTTATTTAAGTAAAATTTGGATATATCAACAAAGTTGAAGTGGTAAATTGGCCACCGTAACGATTCCAAAAGCAGACGTTAGCCCTTCGTCGGAGCGAATATTCGCTCCGACGAAGGGCTAACGCTCGAAACGTCTGCTTTTGGAATCGTTACGGTGGCCAATTTACCACTTCAACTTTGTTGATATATTCAAATTTTTTCGTTACTCCCACCGACGCAGCCCCAAACAGTTTCTTTCGAAACTATCAGCCTTTGTTATTTAAGTAAATCAAATGATACCGTTAGAGGCCAGTACTTATTCTTTTAACCACTGACACCCTAACACCAGTGTGCATATTTTCCACACTGTTCTCTATACATTTACCATTGTATTGACAAGGAGCATTTGTCCGAACATCAAGAGCTTCTTAAGTGGATGGTCGCTTCCCGTATTTTCAGCAGTAATAACGTAAACAGAAATAGATGCTTGTCACTGTTAAGGGTTAGAGGGCTAACAAAGTATCTTTAGCCTGTACTATTCTCTCAATTCAAGTTCGAAAGCAGTCCTGAATTGCAATGGTTTTTCTTTACATCGTTCTGTGATTGGTCAAGTAAAGTAACAGCACTCTCTTCACCAATCAGATGCAAACTGCAACCGAGCGCAACCTGGCAACTACTCGTGCTTTCCCGCGCTTTGCCTCTCACCTTTGCGCCTCCTGAGTGGGGGTGGGTGATATTCTGTATAGCACCCCTTTGGGAGCAGTTGCCTGCCCTTGCTGCGGTTTCAAATCACTGGTGAAAAGATGCGTGGCGAAACCAAAATTACAGTTCTGAAAAAAAAAAAAAAAAAAAATACACTCGCCGTCATATACCACTTTCACTTGTCTGTTAATCCGCGTTTTTATTCTCATTAAGAGCCACAAAAAACAGTAATTGGTGAACACGGTTGGTGTGACAGAATAGCTTTATTGTCTACCGCGAGTTAATAAAAAATCAAACCATTAAAGGGAGGAAGGTAGAAATAACAAGACACATTTAGTCTTTTGCCACTTTGCAACTGGTCGCACGTCTAAATTGTGTAGAAATGTTGCTGAAGCACTAACTTATAGATTCGCGTCAAATATCTTCTCCAGGTGTGCTTATCAGCCCGGCAGTCTGAATGACATACCCGGAGAAGAACTCACTCTGAATAAAATACCTGTCTTGAGAACACACAGATAATGTCATCAGTGATGGAATCTCTATTGATGTTCAGAAGAGAGCTGGCATCGTAAACGACCTACAGAGAAGCAGAACAAAAGTCAGTCTGTACAGAAAAACAGATGAATAAAGGCTAAAAGTTTCTAAAGAGACTGTGGTGCTGCGTTGGTGGGGGTAACAAGGTAATTTGGTTATATCATCTAAGTTGAAATTGTAAATTGGCCACCGTAACGAATAAAAGAGCTGACGTTTCGAGCGTTAGCCCTTCGTCAGAGCGAATGGAGGAATTGTGGGTTATATGTATGGAATTGTAGGTTATATTTCAAAAAGCAGACCTACGCCATTGGTGGGAACATGGCGACGAGAAAAACACGAATAAATTAGTGGAATGAAAAGCGTACAGAAAAACGTCGCGTTTAGTACGTCGCTGTCTCAGAAGACTCTTCCATAACAGGTGCCCAATCAGAAAAGAGTGAGATGACACTGCTTCGGTTTGACGACAATCTAACACTGTAATGTTTAAAAGGAGGGGAGAAGTAAACTTTTTCCAAGGACCTCTCTCCTTCCCTCTCCCCTCCCCCTCCCCCTCCCCCTCCCCCTCCCCCCAACCCGTTTTCCCTCTGCACTGAAGCGAGAAGGAGAGAGAGAGAGAGGTAAGAAAAGGAGAGAAAAGAACCTGGAAACGAGATTGACAGTAACAGGCTTCGACTCACGTTTCCATTGTAGTGCGATACTCCAAAACACGAACTCTCGGGATCTGGATCGAAAAAACTGAAACAAAGGAAACATCTCAGAAAGTACAAAGTTTCTGATTGACTATTCCCGTATCGGTTTGGAATCTGACCACCCTCCATATCGAACTATACCAACACATTATATAATTTTGCTCCTCTCCTTCAAATTCTGTCCAAAATACAGTTCTTCATCATTCAAAGTTGCTATTGAACATCAATTAACCTTTTTAAACTTACCAATCGCTGTCTTTATGCTGTCCCTTTACTTTTTGTAAGAAATTCTGGTAGCTTCCTCTGTAAGAAATATTCAGCCTTGTTGATACTTTCACGACATTATCATTTCACGTACAATCTTCGCTGTAAATCCATAACTTTCCGAACAGTTCTTGATTGCGTTTGATTGACCATTAACAGTTTTTCTTTTACCATTTATTACACATAGACTGTTTTAAAAAGAACCGTTGCTCATATATTGTTGATACATATACCTTTTTACTCGTTTTCCCAGCATGATAGAAACGCGTCACTGGTTTTCCCGCCTTAGCACTAACGAGTTGGAAGGATTAATTTTTTTTGTTTTTTTGGTTTTTTCATGAATTTTCTGTTATTATTATACCTGTTTGAACAGGTTTCCACTGAGTGTCGAAAAACCAAATCCAAAGTAACCTTAGCTACCAATCAGAGCAAGGGTTTACATCATAATTAGCCAATGAGAACTCAAAGCGCGGGAGAATTGCGAATGAACAAGTCACGATTGTTTTCAGTTTACCATCTGATTGGTTGAAGGAATTTTGTGGGTTTTCTGGGCCAATCACAGAGCGGAGTTAAGTAAAACCAAAGGAATCCTAAATGTTTTTAATAACCAACTGAAAATTACTCTATACGTATACGAATGAGAAAAGTGAAAAAGACAACGATTCTGACGGGATGTAACAGACCCAGACATGCACTATTTACGGAAAGATTTTTCCAAAAAAACGGGGGTTGCAAAACGTGATCACGCCTTACCTTGCGAATAGGCTTTCTTTATCCAACATTGTCAAAATTCCAGCACGCTATAATAAAGAATCACAAGAAATCAAAACCTAACAACTTTAAAGTCTACCTACTACGGCAAGTTGTAATCATAACAGTTCTGCATATTAGATATTAAGAATTTTTTGATAGCGCGATTAACAGCTTATAGGGTGGCTTTCACTAAAGTACACTGTACATGACTACTGCTAAACAGAACAAAGGTCAACTTCAAAAGGAGCCAATGAGAACTCAAGACAGATACACGCAAATGACCACAAGCGCGGGAAAACACCGACGATCATGACACGGTTCCTCTAAGTCTTGCATCTGATTGGTCAGATGCAAGACAAAACGGCGAGAGTTTTATGGACCAATGACAGGGAGCTGAGGGCGCTTCAAGCGTAGGAAAACGCAAACAACCAACACGCAATTTGTTTCATTTCTGCATCTAATTGGCTAGGAAAATGGCGAGAGATTCCTCGACCAATTATAGAGAGCAAAACCAATGTATTCCCGAATAGCTTTAAACATTCTTGTTAAACGTTTTGGAAATTTCTCTCAGGCTTGGATACGTACCTGGCAAGTGAGTAGCTCAATACACGGAGCGTTATCAAAATAATCCACTCCAAAATCTGAAAGAACACCTTCTTCCCTGTAGCATGAAGAGAGTTAAAAAAAAAAGTACTATGTCAAACTTTCCTTGTATTCTCCCTCGCGAATAAATCTCGAGTAAACAAAAAAAAAAAACAAGTGCGAAGTAATACCTGCTGTACTCTTCTCTACTCTTGAATATGTGAGTGTTGTAGAAATGTTGTAATGTTTCAGAGCACAGATTCACGCAGAGCTGTTCCAGATGATTTACCTATGACAAAAAAAAGGGGCCAAAACACAACAATGAATGGGTACCAGAATTGCTAACACGTCTATTCTGTTAGATAGATAAGGGCATGTTTCTCTAAGAAAAAAAACAAAACAAAACAAAACAAAACAAAAAAAAACAAAACAAAAAAAACAACAACGACAAAAAAACACCTCCGAGACCATGACACTTACAAAGATTCTTCGTCTCAGCGATGGTGACAGGAAAAGGAAGGGCTACTCTGGTAACAAAAAGAGGGACGGATAGGGGAGACATCCCCTTACAGGTACAAAACTTGTTGGGAAAAAACACTGAAGTTTGCAGCTTTGATGTTAAACATGCCTAGTGCATTTCTTGACTTATTGACAGTTATTAGTCTATGTCATACCTCGCTGTTTTCAAAGCCAAACATATCAATGATGCCGACGAGTCCAGAGGCTCCGTTGGTGAACTGGAAACTACCATCAAGGCTGGGAGTGGATGGGGGAGTAATCACTGGCAAAATATTGAACAAGATGGAAAATAAATTGGAGGTAGTGAGTCAACCCTTAATTACAAGAAAATAATCCTTTATTCACCATAATCACAAAAAGTTATAACAAAAATTATGACAAAATGCTTGAAAATCGAAAAAAATGTGTTAAAATGTCTAATAAAAATGTAAGAAAAACTAGAGGATACACACTATGATAACGATAATTCACTCTAATCCTCAAAAATAGTTACAAAAAAATTAAGATAAAATCCTTAAAAATCGAAAAATACATGAAAATCTTGACTAACAAATTATTAAAAAAAAAAACAAAAAAAAGAAACTAACAAATGGCAGCCTCTGAACCTTGAATATCTAGGTCTACATTAGTCAACCCTTAAGAGTTTTATGCTAAAAAAAAAAAAACTCAGAAAACGTTAACTCACTGATTCACTGATGTACGTCTGGGGAAATCCATAAACCTTCTCGCCTCTTAAAATAATTTTTTTTTGGAATGAGCCAAACAAATTTCTATCAGCAGGCTTAACAACTGCATGATACTCTTGTTGTTCTCGAAAGAAATGCATGCTACCAGCTGAATAACAAGAGGATGAATATATTGCTCCAGTCTTCTCAAAAGAAAAAAATGAGGTTACACTCTAGCTGAAGAAGTTTATTTACTTGCAAACAAATTGCACAAGGTTCCAAAAAAATCTTTTTAAAATCAACATTTTAAATTTTACAATACCAGGAAATGATGCCATCAGCAAACCGTTGCTGGAGGTTACTGGACTTTTACCCAGTGACCCCGTTGATCCTTGAGAAGTCAATGCAGCCCGTAATGACTCATGAGATCCTTGGGGCGACACTGATATCATACTTGCTGGTCTCTTATAGCTGTTGACTCGCCGTACAATAGCAGCTACTGTCCTGCAGTATAGTGCCTTGGCAAGACAGTCTCTGTTTGAATTTGCCTAACAAAAGGGAATTAAATGACCCTTTGAGTCAGTCCTGCATGGAGAAGAGGATTGGAAGAGTTGAAAGTCATTTGAAGCTAATGGAATTTTGGAGTTTTTCTGTACACAACAACTTAGACCCCATTTTACTCTCAACCTAGCATACTAAATGGCAACACTGCACAATCCAGTCTTCCATTTTTTTCACTGTTTATCTACATTCATATTTAGGTATACCACAAATTTCCACTTGTTCACCACCCTAGTTAGTGGACATTGTCACTCAGTTACACAGTCACCTAAACTTTGATCAACTTACAGTAACAGAGTCACACAGTGATCTAAGAATCTGTCCTCTCACATTCTTTGTTTTTGTGGTCAGACCTCTGTACAATGAAACCCCAGAAACACCAAGAAGAGCTGCAACAGCTTTGATTTCTGTCAAAAAAATAAAAAAGAATTATTATTTTCAACCCTTTAATATCATAATTGAGACCCTTCATTTGATGAGTGGATTATTTCCTGATACAGTCAAACCTGTGTTGAATAGTCACCCGACCACTTAATATTAAAGTGATTAAGGGAACAAAATTTGAGACTTTGACAACTGACTGTTTAATACAGGGTGTCAGCTTAAAATGGTTCCGCTTAATACAGGTTTGACTATACTTGAATTATTTCACCTACCATTATTTCCCTTGACATCAAGTTCAAGACCTTCACTGTCAACAAACTCTACATTTCCAAGCAAAAGAATTGCCACTAAAATTCTGAGAACATCCACAAATGGGATGCCTAATGAGGCCAGAGCTTCCTGTGGAAAAAAGAAAAATCCATCAATGTGGAAAAAATGCTTAATCATATCATGGAAAACCAAGACTCAAAGATCCATGGCAGACGAACAGAGTACAATATCATCCAGTAAGAGTTAAAATGAACAGTAATAGATGATTGAAAAGTTACCCTCCATCTCTCAAATTTAACTCTGAAGACTTCCTCGTCTTCATTGTACGGAATAGGACTGCCACTCAGGTAGGACAAAGAGTGTACACTATAGCCTTGAAGATGAAGCTTCACTAAAAAATATGAAGGGCAAAAGCGCAAGTTAAGGCAGCCCAATGTTCCACAACCAGTGGAACTGCTTCTCCTTAGTGTAAGTCTATTTGAGGCAAACTGAAAGTTTGGTCTTGAATGAAGAAGTAAAAAATTTGGGGAGTGTCTTGCCTGTGAACATGATACGAGAATGCCTTCATTGGCATGAAGGTGATTGTAAATAATTGAAAATACAACAGACATGGGCAGAGTTCAAATTGATGCTATATAAATAATTTCATAAACAATCATCTTAAGGGAAGACACCTTTGATTTAAAATCAGTCTCTATACAGCTGTACCTGCATGCTTTCATACGACAAAGGACCTAATGGTAAATTCAATAAACTTGTCATGCATTTGTCTTTTGAAGGGACCAAAGATAATAATATAATAATAATAATAATAATGAACGTTCTTAATACGCATTTAAGAATCTCAATGCGCTTACAATAATATTTACTAAGGTTGAGATCGGACGTCAGCATTATCAGGCGCCTCTGGCAGCCGCTTTAGTCCATGTAACGACCTCACCTTTTCCCACCCATCCCACCCCAGGGGAGGACATCCATCACACAGTAATCTCGTGCGTGGGAAATTAACGTCTCCTACCCCTAACCCTGCAGGAGACGGGACCTCCATTTATTCGTCCCTATCCGAGAAGACTAGAATATCTAACCATTTCTTGATGTTGAGAAAGGAAGCATATTCTTCTCAGTTAATTTTAAGACCCTGAGTGTTGGTCCGGCCGGTATTGAACTCTCGACCTCCCGCACGGCAGTCCGGCGCTCTCCCAATTGAGCTAACCAGGCGGCGGTTGAATTTCCACTTATAACATGAACACATGTTCAAGCAGAATTGAACATGTGTTGATGTTAACTTATGCAAGTAGATGTATTACATAAGTTAACACCAAAACACTTGTTCCCAAGTGATGCATGAGACGTATGGTATACTGTCGTTAAGAAACCGTAGGCGATTTCTTTGCTTTCAATTTATTTTTAAAATTGTGTACAACTACAAATGTCCCTGAACATTTGGTTTCTTATTTGCCAAAATGCTCGAGCCTTCAAACAAGAACACTGAAAGATGAACACCTATTAAATCTTCCACAAACTCAAATCAAATATTTATAATTTTTTTATTACAATGTGATATGCGTGATCATCATTGTTCTGTTCAATAGTAACTAATTTTTTTTAACATAGTTTTAACATAGTTATATTGTATATATGTATGTATAATTTTCCATTTTAATATTTTTAATAGTTTTATATTTGCTGCACATGTATTAAAGCCAGCGGTTCCTCATGGAATTGCTGACACATTTTTTGCAGGGTAAATAAAGTTTATTATTATTATAATTATTAAAATCTCAGAACTAAAATTCTAAGAAATGTACAGGCAACAGTGTGGAAAACTGTTATTGGTATTTAGATCTTGGTGGTGAAAGGATTAAACGAAAATATATTTGAAACACGGCTTCATTACAGAACCTCTTTCCTCCTGGGTGATCCCATATAACAGCTGATAGAATATATGAAAATTTCTTTCCTTGTCTGGTGGATGTACAACTCTTGTCTGTAAAGACAAAAGGTTAGCACTCAGGGTTTTTGCTAAGGAAATAGTTTGCCAGTTCATATAAAAATGAGCCAACTCAAAGACAATCCTGATAACAACATTTTTCCCAATCTCAGGTTGGAACAAGAGTTGTAATACCTCTGACCTGTCCCTTACTCCCTGCACACTCTTAATGAAGTGTTCGCAACATAAGGGTTGAAGTGCAAGATGGCTTTGATCATAAGCATAAACTAGAAACTCGATTAAGATTTCCAAGGGTAAATTCTTTCTTCATTCAGAACACTTTGCAGATACTTACAGAATCAAGGAGATAGCACTGGATTTTGGTTCTTGATATCAAACCATCAGACAAATGGAATTCAAAAAGAGTTCCCTAGGATGTCAAGAAACACAATCAGCAAATTAATATTATTCAAACAAAAAAAAATTGAATATGGAAGAAATAAAACACACTAGCAGTAAAATTCTGATAGTAAAATCATACCATCCTGGAGGAATCTGAGTTTGCTGTGGTCTTTGCATTTCCTAAAGATTGTATCACAGCAACAGAGGCAAGAAAATGCTGATGAATAAAACAGAGTGGACAATCACTATCAAAGGACAATGAACTCAGATATGATCTAAGCTCTCTAAATTAACATTCTTAGCATTGGACAGCTCTATTTATGGCCTGTAATAATTGCATGCCAAGTTAACTTCCTTTCTTTTACTCAGATCTAGATATGAAGATGTTCAATAGATAATATTATGGCCAAATCCTCCGATCTGTAAATTATCATTTATTCCTGATGTTAATATTGCTGTTGCCCAGGAGGCTGATTTCATAAAGTAGATGACCTCAGTCACAGACACGTTTCTCCTTGTTATCATATAAATTACCCACTGGATCTTCAGCACTGTAGTGGATGTTTCTATAAATAAATCCTAACCTTACTGATATCAGAATCTAGTCCTCCCCCAGCCTGTTCTAACAGATGATGGACGAGAGCCTGGGCTGTAAACGTCTTGCCACTGCCTCCACTCCCGCTGAAGAAAAAAAAACAAATAAACTCTACCCTTCAACTCTCAGAAGTGATTCACATGTAACTTCTCCCAACAATATCCTATACATTATCCAGCAAACAGGTAGTGAGAATATTCAAATTATCAGGTAGATGTTATCTTGATCTAACTCCAAATTCTCCTAAGACATTTATAGGGCTCCTAGAGGGGAGATTTAATAATCAGATCTTGGCAATCAAAGGGTTAATCCCTTTTTATTTTACATGTGGAAGGTGTATTATTAACCTCTTGCCCAGTGCACTGTTTGCTGGATTAGGAGGTCCAGGCAAAGACACTCAATATTTTGGTTTGATGCAGTTTATCTCTACTGCAGCTAGTAGTGATCAAAGATTGGTGACGTGTTTTTTTAATTAATATGTTTTCTCGTCATTAAGAAATGTCAATGTTGTTCTCAATTTCGAGACTGAGACTGCTCTGTATGGTGTTGTTAAAAATTTACATGGAAGAAATATAAAAATCTACCTTAGAACAATAACTTGTGGAACACTGGAATAGGCCAACCTCCTTGTCACTCTTTGAATAACTGTCTGTAGTCTTTGATTATCGGAGAAGCTCTGAGGCAGGCCTGTCTTTGACTGAGTTCGATCAAATGAATTAATGGCAATCATCACAGAACCTAAATGAGTCTGAGAAATGAAAAACCGCCTCCCGGTTAGCTCAATTGGTTAAGTGCCGGACTGTTGTGTGGAAGGTCAAGGGTTCAAACCCCAGCCGGACCAACACTCAGGGTCTTAAAATAACTGAGGAGAATGTACTACCTTTCTATAACATCAAGAAATGGATAGACATTCTAGTCTTCTCGGATAAGGACAAATAAACCGAAGGTCCCATCCCCTGCATCTATTAATTAGTTAATTTGGTTAGGCAGGGGATGTTAAAGAACCCACTCATGAGATTACTGTGATGTGGTCTGGCCTGTTTATTGAGAATTGGGGGGAGGGGGCATCTGTTAGATTTGCCTTTATTTGATGGTAAACTGCTTAGCAGTCTGGTAAAAGTCCCCTGTACAGTGTTGTAAAGCGCCATGAGCTCAGGATATGAGCGCTATATAAATAAAAGTTATTATTATTATTATTATTGTTATTATTATTATTATTAAAAAAAAGAGAAAATGGATTAGGAAAAAAACTTTGAGCTCATCTATCTCTTTCCCTTACTCAAGGCTAGATGTGTGATTTTCAAACTTTTTTAGTTTCTCCTAGCATCCCAACTGAGTTATTACACTGGAAAGCATGTAAAAAAGAGTAGTCTATCAGTTTAATAAATAAACATTAGTTTTTTATGGGTATATCTGTGCAATAAATGATAGCTTAGTTTCAGTTATTTGACAACGATTAATATATCTTGGATATTCAAAACCTTGAGCACCACAAAATGTAAATAGCAAATCATATTGATTTCCCAGATATGAAACCTACAATCTGCATTTCTGAACACAAACCTGAGAAAACAGATGAATTTAGAGATTATACAGAAAAGATTCACAGGTACAGAAGCATTGATTGCCATTTTATCACCTACATAATTTTCACCCGCAGCACTTCTTTGTTGAAGAGCTACTAGAACTGCAGCCTCTGTGATTGGTCCATTAAGATGGACTAAGTCATCTGGTGGTGGACTTGTTTGATTACCACTCACTGAGTTTGAAGCCATACCCTTTGTCTTAACTGAAAGAACGAAATGAGTCCAATTCAAGACAAAATTGAAGACTTTCTGCACAAAATAGTTCTTGTTTCAAGACTAAAAGGAAAGAGTACCATATAGCCCCATACATTAATTATGCATTCCACTTCTTTGTCTTTCACGACAAAACTTTAAAAACAAAGTCTACTAGTCTGAATGCATAATTAATGTATGGGGTTATATGGTACTCTTGCCGACTAAAATTTAAGCATGATTCATTGACTGTAGAACTAGCCAATCATTGTGTGCTAAAAGCACTATTCACTTGTGAGGTGTCTACTAATACTGAATATAGTGGTGATTACAGTACCTTCTCTGTGATCTGGTAACATAACTCCATTAAGCCCAATGCTTGATTTTGCTGTTAGTAGGGCTCTTAAGTTCATCAGTTCGGTGCTTAGTTTCTTTAAGGGGTCCTTCACAGCAGATCCACCTTCTACATTATTATCAAAATATAATAAGTATTGCTACTGCTATCACAAAAATATTAATATTCTCCTTCAGAAGTTACAGCTTTCTAAGAATCTCTGTTGAACTTGATGAATTAACACAACTGAAGTTTTCCCATAGGACAACAAATTAGAAGCATCTGCAAATTCTCCCTCAAAATTTTCATTCCACACAGTATCAGAAAATTGTACACTTTTTAACATGTGTATGATATATTGTACTTTTATTGGCACACCAAATATGGAAAAATCTCATTACAACAACAGTGCTATTCCGTGCTTTGTTTTCCATATTCTTTTCTTCTCCATTTCTCTTTATTCCTCATTTCTGCATCCAGCTCTTTTAAGCTTTGCACCCCCTAGATCTTATCAGTAATTTTCCCTACTGCCTGCCAGACAATTCTTTTAAGTTGGTTCAGAACATGTGGTATTGGATCCATTAATAATCCCACAGTTGATATTTTTCTTTATTCTCATCACTTGTCAGCTTGATATTATTGTGTTGATAATTTACCAGTAAAAGGAAAAATTCTGTCATGGTTACTGACATGGCAGTGCAAGGGTTAATATATTTTTCTCTTCAATTCAATGAACTCAATTTTCAATTAACCTTGTTTGATTACCACTCACGAATACATTCTTGTGGAGTTAGAATAATGCACATGTAATCACTCTGTTTTTCTTGCCTATCCACATCAACCTCTTCATAAAAATAACGTTGAAATTATCACAACATTCTTTCAATTTATGTCTGTTTCAAGTTTAATCGATAGAAATTTACCTCCGAAAAAAAAGAAAAGAAAAATGTCGCAGGTCTGGAATACAACGCTTCCCGAACTGCTCTAATTACGAACTGCTGTTGTTTAGTAGTTAATATACCTCAATCTAAATCTCATACGGTATTTAATACGAGGCTGGTAGTTTCAACGAATTATTACAAAGCCCAGAATGCATCAACTCTTTCAAAATTGGTTTAACTCCGATCCAGGTAAGTTCGTTTTTCAAAATTGCCCTGTTTATACCTATGTCAACAAACAAGCAAAGCTTAGGTTCTTGAGACAAATTTAAATTGGTCATTAATGAATAATTCCCACCTTTCCTCTTTAAGAGGCCGACACACAGATCACGTATTCATTACCAAATAATTAACATTTCATGAAACTTTATCACTGCCTCTAAATCCTAACAGCGTGTTTTGAGTTATATCTATACTTAACTATTTGCACCAACGTGCGTTTCGAACCTTTGATCAAATTGTGTCACTTTCCAGCCTACCCTCCATAATTTCTTAAATCTGTGTTTTCGTTTCCCATACACAACTTTAAGGTTCATCCTCTCCATTAAAAATCTCTATTTGCTCTAATCTACTCATTTATTACAAGGGATAACATCAGCATTTGGTAACCCTACATTAGATACAAACAATTTAAGAGCTTGTAAACGTAAGTGTGGCTGAAGCCACGCTCTTCGGATGTACACGACAACATTCCTCTCTCACCTCGTTTGGTGGTATGCTTTCCATCCAAAGTTTTCAGGACAGGACTTGACAGTAAATCATCGTGCAGTAATCCAAGCCGTTTCCCCGTGGCACTGAGCTCCTGGAGCAATCTTTCGTTTACATCTGACCTTGGTGACTTTTCGTGATACTTTCCATTTGCCAAAGGACGCTCTCTAATAGCTTTAAGCTCCAACCGAAGTTCTCCATTTTCCTCCGCTAATTTCGACGTGAGCTTCTTCTCCTCTCTTAGCTTCCTCGAATCTTCAGTGTGTCGAACTTGAAAGCTTTTCAACAACTGTTCATGAGTGTGTCGTTCACCTGAGATTTCTTCGCGTATGTTAACAAGCTCATCGCGGAGGACTGCATTTTCCTTCTGGATATGATCAAATTCACTTATATCCTGAGTATTTGGATTCTTTGCAGCCATTTAATATGCTCTGTTGAACGTTCAGCGGGAGGACATTAATCCCTAAACTCTAAAACAAGAGAGCTTTTCACTGCCATACCGCCGAACCGACCTCGCACACAGCCTCGCGGTTTGAAAGATTTGTTGACTACAAAAACGCTATCAACCTGACCAATCACAGCGTCGAATTCACTGCCGGGTCGGTGAAACCGACATTTCCTCTCAGTCTTTCGTTCTCTTCCCGAAACCGGAACGTATGGAATAAAGTCATGCAGTTTCTTTTTCAGGCTTGAAAGAATCTTTTTCCGGGTGGGGAGTTGTTTGACAACACTTTATAGCCCTGAGTATGAACATCATATACAACAGGGGAGGGGAGGAGAGCTGGAATAAACGATCCCCTCCCCCTCCCCTTCATCTTTGATAGCACTCGATCCAGGTGACTTTTATCTTACCTACTGTATCAGGCAATGCGGAAGTTTTTTTTTTTTGTTTATCTTACACAGTAGACAGCAATTATGCTCTTTTCTTTGCTTATGCGATTAAGTGGGACAACAAAAAGTCGTTGCCTCTCCACTGCGATATTCAATCATTAAAAGGATGGAAGTTGCTTGTCTCCAGTACAAGGTGGAGATTACGGTTCCATCGTTTGCTTTTTTTTCTGCGTGTGATTGAGATTTTTTAGCAAAACAATGAAAACAAATGGAAACGAAAGAGGATAGACTGCTTTATGCCTCTTTTGAGATAAGGCCTGATCAAACATTGATAAGAATTCTCTTTAAAATACAGCTTGGGCATATAAAGCTACTGGTACTATCAAGAACCATCACGACCCTGTCTTAGCATGAAACGAAAATAAAATGAGGAGGCTGTTGACATCAGACCTTAGTTAGCGGCAGAGAGGCAGTGCAACTGACCTATTCTTTTCAATCTTCCCTAATCTCCTTCCAATATCAGAAACAGGTGATTAATAGGAAAACAAATTATAGTGGGGTTATTTATTTTACATTTCATTTTCGTTTTATCCAAAAAAGCAAAACATGCTTATATCAAAAGGTTAAGGATAACATTTCGTTAACAATGGCAAGTTTCAGGTCTGGATACTACAGGCTACACTTTCTATCTGCTTACTGATGTAACAACCAGTTATATATTAAGGTCGTTGAGAAAACTTCTTAATAGTCTGTAAATCACAATTAAGCCACAAGTGAGAATTTCACAAAATTTTTTTGGCCTCCCATTCTTGCAAGGTTATCACACCAGTAACGAACTGTAAAATGTAAATAAATAGGTAAATAGCCACAATTTTACAAGTATGTTAAACAAAAAAACCATTGACCAGACTAAGCATCTGTAAGTATTTCAGTTATTTAAAAATATTACTCTTTTAAAGTACACCTTTTCTGGATATATTTGATGTGTCAATACTTTTTAAGAGTCACACAAACAAGTTTTATGTTTTTATAAAGCTTACAAAGAGCTTCAGGATTCATATACTTTAGGTAAAAATTGTTAAACAATTGAGAACTTTTTAATGTATTTGCCAAAAATCAGGACAGACTCATCACCCCTGATTGAAAATTTCTATATCAAATGCTTTTATTTTTCACCAAAAAATTGAAAAAACTTTTGCATCCAGAGCAAACGATTGTCACTAGTAATTACATTCTCTATCCAAGTTAGCTAACAAAGGAAGCAGACAAAAAGCACCAGAACAAGGCCACACAATTGAATAACAAATACAAACTAAAGGCTTGTAAAATTCACACTGTAGTTCTTCTAAAGATTTTCTTTAAATAGTTATCTCATGTTTAGATAAATACTCTGATAAATTTATATCCACTGTATTCAATGTACAAGTTAGCTGTCGCATCAATCTCTATGTTTAACCATAATTTAATATAATTCTCATCCTTTGTCAGTCAATTTGAAAAGTTTGCAGCCAAGGTTCTTGAACTCCTCTTCACTTCTGAAGCTGTTTTAGGCCTCTGTATTGCATCTTTGGTTGCAACATGCCCTTTCATTCTTGGCTGAGCACTTTCGGGCAGACTCAGTCGTTTCTTTGCCCTTGGTTGAACAGTGACTTTGGGTTGTTTTGTAATACTTCCAATACTTTGTCTTGCTGGTCTGTTTGGAGGTTGATGTCCACCCCCCAAGCTGGATCTGGATGATTTGACAGGTTTCCTGAACGTACTATCTGTTGTTTTGGGTCAGTAAAGAGCGTCATCCTTTTGAAAACTGGAATTACTGAATTAAATTGAATAGATAATGAGATGAAAATAAAAAAAAAGGATTCAGTTTTGTGTACCCTGACCAAAAGGATATCTAATCTAACTAACATGGACATTGTGATAAAATTAACTTACAGAGGTTTCTCTGGGGCTGTGGCTGGTCGGGAGTTTGGCTTCTTGGACCTATGAAAAACCAATTGAAAATAAACTTACATTTATATAATATTCACAAAAAGCAAATGAAACTAGTCTTGATCAAACAGACTAATCACTGACCAAACTAACACTATATAAAGTTTTTAAACAAAACATTTTATCAATCAAACTCAGAAAATAAAGAAAACAAGAAATATCCCCAGAATTTCACTGCCTTATCAGGAGAGTTAACTGATAACAGAGTAACTGACCCGTGAGAAACAGCAAATTAATGAGTCTAATGAGTCGGTGTGTGTGCATTTGCAAAATGATTCTGGTTAGAAAAAAAATTATTAAAGATACCTTGTTCTGTCCGGTAGAGGTGGAGAAGTGTGTCCTTGCTGTGGTTTTAGAACCCTGTGCACATTCAAACACATTAAAGTTGGTAAATGACGCATTGAAGTCATTATCAGTGAATGCTACCTTGAGTTTTATGCCACCTCAGAATGGCCACAAGCACTTAGTTAATCATTACTGCTACTGTTCTGGCTACATCATACCTACAGAAAAAATTCAGATGCATGCCCAAGAAAATCAAGTTTTAACATAATATTTAAAGAGAACTATACGTTTGCCAATTGCTCCCACACAAACTAACCTAATGTTCCAAGTTTTTCTCTTCTTCTCTTCCTTTGGTTCAGGTTTTGGCTTCACCTCTGAATTGGCAGTTTGTGTTACAGAGCTTGAACTTAAAAAATTAAGGACTATAAACAATTAGACAAAAACAATGTTGTCTTTAAAATGGCAATGTTATTTGAATTCTCAATCAAAATAATTCTATAATCATGGTAAGGATACCTGTCCAATCCTTCCTGTCTTCTCTGTATTGCACGTAAAGTGACAGCAGATAGTTTTGATTGACCTATCCAGCTCTGATTATGTCAAAAAATGAAGAAAATATGATTTGTTTATACAGGTTTGTAAGATTAAACCAATCCTTCAGTGAAAGTGGATAAAATAGGGAAGGACCACTTCACTTCCATTTTCTTATCAATAAAGAGCTGTAAAAAAACTGAGAACAGCATAAAAGACAATTTTTTTTCTTAAATTTGTTATAAGCTGTTATTCAGTTAAAAGCCAATCTATCTTGTTCAACTCCAAATGCATCATGCCACTTGTTCAAATACTCCACCTTCTCCAACTTCACACTCGCAAGGGAGTTCTGTTAATAATTAAGACTATCATTGTCATAAGGTTTCACTGCATCAACAAATAAGAAAAATGCTTTAAACAGTTCTCACTAACCCTGGTGTTTCTACGCTTAGCTTCTTTAGTTCTTGCTAGTTCCCTGGAATGGGCTATGTAGGACATTCTCTCCTTCACAGATATCTTAAAGAACACATCATGTAGACTACCTCTTGCTATCCTTAGCTATAATAAAGGAAAGGTAGTTTTCATTTTCAAAAAGACTTTCCAAACCAGAACTTTAATCATGGAAGCAAAAAGAGGGGGCAGAAAAGTAGTTCACTCAATTGGAACTCAAACATAAGTGCCCACAATGAGATGGCCAGGGAAATCTCCCCAAAATTTGTCAATTAATTCAGTTGAAGTGAAACATACATGGCCCTCAACATTCTCTTTGAGCATCTTTTCCTGGACAGACTGTGTCTCTTCTTTACATATATCTTCCAAGACATTTCTGGTGTCCTGTAAAAGCAAAGCTGATGTTAATATACTACTAATAATTGTAATGAGTTGATTGTACTCATTGTCATGCTTTCCCATTTAAAAATAAAGTACAAGTTCTTAAAAAAGCTTCCTTACCTTGACTGTTTTTATCAGGCCTTGTACTTTGTCAGTTGTCATCAACAATCTTGTTAGAAATCCTTTGGCATGGGCTGAGAGTTTGGCAAATTTATCCCTTCCATTGTACACAAACTAAGGAATGTAATACAAACTGTCTGAGACCCAAAGTGACTCTACAAAATTGATTCCTCCCAGATATTGTACAGAAAGAATTTATCATATGAAAATAAATTGACTGGACTCAATTCTTTGGGAGATGATTAAAATCTCAAAGTGATATAGAAAAATTGGAGAACTGGAATTTTCCATAAAGTAAAGCAGATTTCACCCTAGCCTCACTTCCACAAAACAGAATTATTAACTCTTGGTAAGAGCATTTTTCCAAAGCATTAAGATCAAAAGAATGCCAAAATGAAGAAACAAAACCAAAAGAGGTGCAACAAATATCTAGTGCAAACAAGGCAAGATGGTTGAAATTTCAGCAAATGAGCAGACACAATAATACATAAACAACCACTCCATTAACTAAAGATGACTCAACTACAGGTATCAAGGCTGCAAATAACTAATGGACAGTCGCCGGTCATGTTGTCCAGTCAAACATGTTTTTGCTCGGACACTACCCGTTTTTGGCCGGTCAAATTTTAACAGTCCCAACTCTTGTGATAGTGAACCCAGATTGCACAGTAATCCTTTTACAACTAAAAAGCAACTGAGTCCAAGTCGGTCTGACAATAAAAATTACAAGTCAATAATTTTACTACTCTTTACTGCAGAAGCAGCCTTGCATTGAGTACGTGGAATGGTTATGCAAGATAAAACCGCAATTGTCCGTTTTACTTTACACCTGGCAAAATCACTCATAATTAATAATTACACTCAAAGCCCTTTTTTTTAAAGTTACAGTTGTTAATTTTTTTTAGAGTAAAAGAGTAGTCGGATTCTCCAGGTTTTGGGCCTTTTGCTCGCTTTTTGCACTTTGCAACAAATGCTACTTGGAGTATTCTCGATGCAACAAGATTATTCTTCGTGAGGGTGCTTTCTGATCATTCAATCGATCAAACAATCAATCACTTAATTTATGAGTAAATGATGGTATCTAGCCAAAGGTAAAACCCTCTCCTAACTGGAAACACTTAAATAAAGTAAATAAAATAATGGCAGACATGGTGATTTGCGGTCGCGACAGGACTTGATGACATCGCGGAAATTTCCGACTGCCGGGAATTTCTCAACCACTAGTTTGTCTACTTTTATATTGTTTTTTTTTCTTTTGGAAACATGACTGTGTCCCTTGTAATTAGCAAACAGTTAAAAATTAAAAATTTCTTTGAACGAGTCGGTAAAGGACCGGACAAGATGTCCGGCAAACCAAGGATTTGTCCGATCAGTACCCAATTTTGACCAGACATTGTCCATTGACTGGCCGTTATTTGCAGCCCTGGGTATCTTGAAATGGAATTGTCATCAAGTTTAAATATCACAGTTGACATGTCCAATATAGAAGTTAAAAATACCCTATCATCCACTTCTTGTGGGAAGATCTTGGGATCCATCTGTGGAATGAAAGGATTCATGTGTTTCTGCTCACTTTTTCTTCTAACCGTAACACCACCAAGAATATTCTCAGCAACAGTGTTGTGTCTGTTTCCTCTTGAAGCTTCCTCTCCAACATGGTTCTCTTTATCAGAAGATGATTCAGGTTCAACGTTGTCTTCATCGCGGTTATCAAAATCAAGATTCTCTCCACTTAGCTCCAAAATAGAGTACATTTCACCTGGATGCATTGAAATAGGTCTACGCAGGGGTGCTTTTCCTGGTCTGTGATAATCCGCAGATGATCTGTCAGTAACTGTATCTTTTTCTGATTCCTCAAGGAGTGCCTGTGTCAAGTCTGATTGCTTTGTCAAAGGTACAGAACTCGACTGTGGTCTCCCTGTTGAAGGGTGTTGGCTGTGGCTATAAAATGAAGCATGGGTATGCTCAAAATCAATTCCTTGTCCCCTTTTTTGTTTTCGGAGCCTTTTCAGCTCCTGTTGCCTCAGAGCATCTAGTTGCTTTTGTTTCTCCTCAAGCAGTTTTTGTCTCAGTTTTTCCAAATTTGCCAGAGTTTTATCTTGGTCTTGGACAACTGTTATATTTCTAGCTTTTTGTTTCTCAGACTCTTGTTTTTCTGAAACTGTCTTTGAGTCAGTCTGACGGTTTGTTATTTGCCTTGTGGATGGCAACCCTGTCTGGTCTTCAGAGTTTTTGTCATGGAATCCAATGCTCTTAGCCGTTAAATCTCTACTCTGTTTAATGGAAGATCTTGTGGGCTGAGATTCTATAAAAGATGATTGTATAGCTGTGGCACTGTAATCTATAGAGTAAAATAATACTAACAATAATCCTCTGACTTAAAAATTTAATGAATTGTTGTTTGACTTACGTTACTTACTGTACTCATGGATGAAAAAATTACGTCCAATAATTAAAAAAAAATGTATTTAACTATTCCAATTTTAGTTTTTTCTTTATTAGATAAACATCTATTTTTTTTTTACTGTTGCTGTTACCCTCTACAGGAGCACATGGTACTCTGAGCGAACACTCTGGCACAGCCACCAACTTTATCAATATTGTGATAATTGTCATAATTTATTTAATACTAATTCACACACACAACCCACAATTCCCCTATTCGCTCCGACGAAGGACTAACGGTCGAAACGTCAGCTTTTATAATTGTAACGGTGGCCAATTTACCATTTCAACTTTGTTGATATCTTCAAATTATTTCGTTACCCCCACTGACGCAGCCCCAAACAGTTTCTTTAGAAACTATCAGCCTTTATTCATTAAGTTTTTACAGTCCTCTAAGTAATGTCACCATAAGAGGTAACTGCATAGGTTATAATACAATTCTTAAAAGAAATGTTTAAGTTGATATGAAGTTATAATATTCACACTGTTTCTGAAAATGCAACATTGTTGAACACTTTCTTATCAAATCATAGATGCCATGCCTTACAAAATTGAAAACACATAACAGCAGCACATGTAGTAGTTTAAGTAAATTAGCTTTATGACAAAAAGGGGAAAAGCAATTAAAAATAATTCCCTTAAAATCTCACCCGAGGCTGCCACAGACAAAACAGTAGATGCAAGTGAATCAGACACTTGCCCACTCTTCTCTGGAAACAATGCAGTGGAGCCTCGCAAAGTAATGTCTGATTCATCTTCAGGATAACTCAATCCATTAGAAGTAACATAGAGTTTTGGAAATGGTCTTTTGAATTCAAAGGTTTCCTCATTTTGGGTAGAGCTAAATGGGAAATCTTTTCTTGCAAATTCTCTATGCAAACTTGTAACTTCTTCTCTGGAATTCCCATTTCTTGGCAGCTGGCCATGGTATTTGTATGTTTCTCTTTGATTTGTAGAGTTAGTATTTGTAGATTCTGATAAATAATCCATTTGGCTGTTCACTCTGCTTGGTTGCTCATTATAAATGCTGCTTTCAGTCCAATCTCGTAGTGATGAATCGAACTGTAATCGTTTTGAATTTCTTTCATTACCAGAACTAGCATCCCAGGAATATCTTCTGTCAAAGTTGGTTTCAAATAAAGTAGATTGCATATTATCGAGATGTAAAGTTCGGCTTCCTGTCTCATCGTTTTCAGTAGTATGTGTCCTCTTTCTCAAATCTTGATCATCAAATTGAGCTTCAGTTGACTTCTTCAAATCCCTTTGTTTCTTAAAAAACAAAACAATCATTATCCTCATTAAAATACTGATTAAAAGTAACAGTCTGCAGTTGATTCTTTTTGTTTCCTTTGAAAAGTGACTTCATCACAAGAATGATTATTGCAGTAAATTGTTATAAATTAGAAACTACCTCTTTCAGGGAATATGCTCTATATTCTGTATTTGTTAGCAATGTTTTCCTTTCGGTTAAAGAGCTAGTTTTTTTGTCATATATCTCACCTGAATCCTATCTGTGACAGACATGACTTGTAAGAGTAGATCTGAGTACCTCTCTCTTCTTCTTTCAAACATTTTGGCTTCACATTTGACTGCCTCTCTTCTATACTGACGCATTTCAGCTCGTTCTTTCTCTGTAAGCTAAAAAACATCAATTTAAAGAAATAATAATTCAGACATTTGCTGAATTATATTACAACTAGTCTAACAATCACTCAGACCAACTAATAATAAATTGTGGCAAGCCAACAAGCAAATAATAATAATTATTATTGTTGTTTCTGTGTCAGTCTCTTGCTCTTTCACTTGCCTCCTATGAGTGAAAACCTCAGTTGGACAAACTAAATAAATAAGCATAGTTTTTCTGAACCCCCTAATGAAAGTGTAGAAAAGGAGGTTGATGTAACAAGCCATTTTCCAGTTTGTTTTTTCTTACAAAAACAAATTGACTATCCCTCAAAACTAGCAAGTCAGGCTTTTAAACGATTCAGTCCACTAGAAAGTGATGTAAGATTGAGGGTCGTCTTCATTTCAGACAAGTAGAGTTAGGAAAGCACAACATGACCCATGAGATCAATTATCAGTTTAATAAATAATTGGAAAATCATTATTCTCAGTCCTACTTATCCAGTAGAAAAGATGGATCAAGCTTGAGACCATGCACTTTTATTAGAGGAAATATGAATGGATTGGTGTTAATCAAGGACGTAGCCGGGGGGGTCCTGGGGTGCCCGTGACTCCCCCTTGGTAGGCCTGCTTTTCAGCAAACAACCTACAATATTCAGGCGGTGAAAATGCCATGACAATATCTTGGCCTGCCCACTATACTCTCACTGCTCATCCAAAAACTGTAACATTAAGTCAAACATGCACGGCGTGGAGGTTGACATGACAATCTGGTGAGTAGCCTCTGTGACCCCCCCTTTGAAAAATCCTGGCTACGCCCCTGTTAATGACAATTCAGTAAATACTCCTTCATTAACACTGTGATATTACGACTGATAAGTCGCAAAAACCCAACTTTTAGTCTAATATTGCATGTGGTTAGCGCTTCTGTAATACTAAGAATACATCAAATGATTTCTGCGCCGATAAAATTGCGAACATTTTCAAGTATAATTGAAAAACTTCTTATTAGCGTTTGAATACATAATTAGACATGTTTAATTTTAAAACTGAAAGGCTGCTGTTTATAACTTGTGTACTGTGGAGAATTGTTTAAAATTTGATTAAGGAAACAAATTTAAGCATAAAACTGCATCTACAACATCCGAGTGCAGGAGCGACTGGTGAGTTTCGGTGCGATTACCGATTCAAAAGAGCATGGAGAGAGCTAAGGAAAACAGAATACGAGTACATCTGTATTTACAAACTAAATTTATTTGGCGATGACGCCAAAACATTGTGTCAACATTTAAGCTCGCAACAGAAAGTAAATCGGATTTGAGGTTTACGGCTCCAAATGTTTTCTTTCTATAACGACTATAGCACTCAAAATCCTACCAGAGGTGGTGGAAGGTCCATGCCATTGAATGACAGTATCGATTTGCGCGATTTCGTCGAAAAACGAGCGTTGTTTGCAAACCATTTGTCTTCCTGTTCAGTGCTTGTTTGTTCAAAGAGCTCACGCAAACAAGATGGCATCTCCACTGAATGTTTTTCCTGAAAAAAAAAATGTTCAGTAGCGTTAGACTCGAAGTGCTTATTCCAAGTATTGCGTTAAGAAACTTTGCTGAATCATGGGGAAGCCAAGACAGAAAGAGAAATGCAGAAGGACTGTGTACCTGGAGTTCCCGCGCCATTTGAACCCAAGACCAATCTGCGGTAAGTCCATATAAGAGCAACGACCTGGGTTCGAGCAAAAACGGACCTTGTCTCACCTGTGGGGGAGGGAGGATATGGTTTGCTTAAAGAATACATCAAAATAAACAAGCTTTAGAAAAACACTATTCAGACAAGATGGAAGGCATTTAAATTTTAAATTTTCTGTATTTTTTTGACTTAAGAAAGGATTATATCTTATTAAGTAATAAAATACTGCCTAAATCGCTTCTAAACGCCCCCCACCCTAGAAAGGCTTTAACTTAAGCCTCGTAATTCGCTTGAGCGCTTTCTGCAGAAAAAATGGGAAATTCACAGAGTGAACGCGAGAAAAATTAAGCTGAATTTGGTGAGAAATTATACGAAATAGTGGAAGAAATATATCCAGAACATGCTGATTACATTACTGGTATGTTATTGGAGTTAGACAACAATGAACTCAAACGAAGTCTAACCTCAACAAATCATGAAGAGCTTCTTTGTAAGATTCACCAAGCTGCAAAACACTTTCTCCCCGAAAGGTAAGTCAAAATTACCAATTAGTGAGCATAAAGACTCCCCTTTCGACAGTTGAGATCTTTTCCCCAACGACCTTCAAGATCGCGTGATTGATATCCTCTCAATTTATTTCGAAGCTGAATTAAAGACAGCTGTTGTTCCTAAAATTAATTATCACAGTAGCTTTCCCACGATTTTCTAAATGTCGTGTTCTTTAATTTTTTTCCACAAAAATTGTATCCCTCTTCTATCTCCTATTGGTAAAGATGACAGCATCAATTAGAAGTGTTAAATCTTGTTGAACTTTTTGTAGATTTGATATTATTCTTTGCAATATTTAGATAAAAACAGATCAACTGTTTTTTCAGTTTACCTTAAACAAATGACCCTATAGTTGGTAAACCCCCAATTTGTATTTTAGTTGATATTCCATATATTTCCGTCAAACAACAGAGCCCTCGTAAATACCTCTTGTCCATGAAATTGTCCAATGAATGCAAAATTACTCTGACAAAGATTTATAAAAATCAACAAATTTGAATTATGACAAACCATGCTTGGTGCCTGTTTGTCTATCTTGGGTTCTTGCCACAACGATAATTGTAACAGAAATAAGTGTTAGTATCATTTATCAAGGTTTAGAATCTTTTAAATGGACATTTTTAAAGTGAAAATAGAGCTAGTGATAAAAATTTATTGTTTTGAATCCAAGTGTGAATTTCATTTTCCATGTAAAAATAACTTTTTAGAAAAAACATATCACTTTGAAATGACAAAAGTTAAATTTTGTTCTGATTCCTCTTTCTTGTGTTTCAAATTTTTATTAGGATGAAAAATTTCAAGCTCGATAAAAATTTTTCTCTTTGTCATAACTGTTGTACCATGAGATTTTCTGAAATAAGGTAAAATCAACTTGAATGGTTACAGTTTGAAAAAAAATTGAATTAAAGAAATATTTGAACTACAATGTATACACTACTTCTGCAGATTAGATTGTCAACTGGTCAAACATAGCAACAGTGAACATGGTGGAAACCCTGAAAATCTTTGCTCTTTTCTCAGGGGGAATTCACACTTAGGAGACTCATCTACTGACATATCTGGTATAAGTAATACATTGGAGAGAGCTAAACTTTTATCATCTGGAACTTCCACATACCACAATGACAGTTTTCAAATAAAGGAAGGCTTAAGTGAACAGATGTATGCTTTGATTGAAGAGCGATATCCAGATGATGCAGAAAAATTGACAGCAGTTTTGCTGGAAATGGATGTTCAAAGTTTAGAGCTCATGATCGAGGATTCAAACTTGTTAGAAAAAAACTGGGTGAATTCATATCACTTTTGGAAAATGACTCTGGACAAATCGAAAATAGGCATAGGGAGCCAGCACAGAGACAATGTGGAGATAAGACCTCTATGGTACAAGAACTTTATAGTTTGGTTAGTGAAATTGACTGTGATCAAGCTGACAAGATATCGGGAATGCTTCTTGAAATGGATGGTCGTGATTTAGAAGTGATCCTCAGAGACCAAGATGTATTGAAAGAAAAAGTAAATCGGGCATTGATGGCACTGAACAATCAGAGTGATGTAAGTGAAGTAATTGAAACAGTAACACCCCCAACAGAACAGGAAGACAAAGCAATTTATGGTGAACAACTGTATTTATTTACAAAATTTGTGAATGGTTCCCAGAGAATGCAGACAAAATCTCTGGTATGTTACTTGAAATGAATGTTGCCACTCTAGAACTGTTGCTTAATGATTCTGCAGCACTACAAGAAAAAGCTGCATATGCTGCTAGCATTCTCAACAGAACAAAAACCAACAGTGAAACACAATACAATTTACCAACATCTGAAAAATCTGAAGCAGAAACAAGAAAAAGTTTAGGAGAGAAGCTCTATGATATAATAAATGATTGGTATCCTGGAAAAGCTGATAAATTGACAGGCATGTTGATGGATGTTAACAGTGAAACATTGGAGAATTTGGTTCTAAAAGAGCAGGTGTTGAAGGAAAGGGTCGAGGGAGCATTAGCTGTCTTACAAAGAATGGAACAAACTACCACAGACAGGTGAGCAGGTCAAAAGTATAATTCATCGACAGGTAATATATTTATTTGTTTATTTTATTTATTTATTTAATGATTTGTACCAAGTACTGGAGCAGAAACAATAGGACATGGGTCCCCTACGAGGTTTAAGCTCCAACAAACCCACCCATCCCACCCCAGGGGAGGACATCCATCTCACAGTGATCTCGTGCGTGGGAAATTAACATCTCCTACCCCTAACCCTGCAGGAGACGTGACCTCCATTTGTTCGTCCCTATCTGAGAAGACTAGAATATCTAACCATTTCTTGATGTTATAGAAAGGTAGCATATTCTTCCCAATTATTTTAAGAGCTTGAGTGTTGGTCCAGTCTGGGCTCGAACCCTCGACCTCCCGCACAGCAGTCCTGAGCACTCTATCCATTGAGCTAACTGGGAGGCGGTTTTATAATCATAAAATTGACTAAGTCTGGAGTTCATTTCCTTGTGGGGGACTCAGATTCTTTCTTCATATCACACTTGTAACGGATATGATAGACATCTCTCTTGAAGACTGTTTTGCCATTTTGTTATTTACAAATTATTTAACAATATTATTATTCACCAAAGTGAAGAAAAGTATCTTCTAGTTAACCAGCTCTGAGGTGAATAATTGTTTTAGTATATCCACACAAAAACCAAAACAAATTGTCCTATATTGGCTGCTCAGAGGTGAACGGTACTTTTAGTTTTGTCCTTTAGGATGCGAGAGAGCAAGATAGGGAATCTGAGTTCAGTAAGCTTCTTTCAACACAAACTTTAATTGCTTGAGGGGCAGGTTACCTTTAGAGCAAACGATATAACAACAACATGGCAACGACTAACTTATCTCAATGTTCACTTGTGTAACTCAAGAACTCGATTGGAATGTCCGAAGTGATTACATAATCAGTCCAGAAAGTTACATAACATTCGAGGGTTACATAACCTTTAAGAGTTACATAAGAAAGATCATATATGTGCACAATCCTTCGCAGTAAAGCACCATTTAAGCAAGAGTGAAAATCAGACCTGAAAAAAATTCAGGCCTGTACGGGATTCGAACCACTGACCTCTGTGATACTAGTGCAGCGCTCTACCAATTGAGCTAACAAGCCAACTGGGAGCAGGCCATCAAATTAATTCGACATAAACCCGTAGATGATAAATCAAACAACAAACATATGAAATACATATATATGAACTGCGCTTATGAAACGTATATGTGCACGATCCTTCACATTAAAGCACTATTTAAGCAATACTGAAAATCAGACCTGAAAAAAATTCAGGCCTGTATCGCAGAGGTCAGTGGTTCGAATCCCGTACAGGCCTAAATTTTTTCAGGTCTGATTTTCGCTATTGCTTAAATAGCTCTATCTACTGCGAGGATAGTGCATCATATGTATCTAATACCACAGTACAAAATATATGAACTTCATATATTTCATTGTATCTCATTTATCACTTTCACGGGTTTATTATGAATCAACTTAACGGCATGCTCCCAGTTGGCTTGTTAGCTCAATTGGTAGAGCGCTGCACTAGTATCGCAGAGGTCAGTGGTTCGAATCCCGTACAGACCTAATTTTTTTCAGGTCTGATTTTTGCTATTGCTTAAATAGCGCTATCTACTGCGAGGATCGTGCATCATATGTATCTAATATCGCAGTACAAAATATATGAACTTCATATATTTCATTGTATCTCATTTATCACTTTCATGGGTTTATTACGAATCAACTTAACGGCATGCTCCCAGTTGGCTTGTTAGCTCAATTGGTAGAGCGCTGCACTAGTATCGCAGAGGTCAGTGGTTCGAATCCCGTACAGGCCTAATTTTTTTCAGGTCTGATTTTTGCTATTGCTTAAATAGCGCTATCTACTGCCAGGATCGTGCATCATATGTAAAGGTTATTATAAACAAGAAACAAAAAAATACTGCTTTTTCATTAAGCAAAACGAAAAAGTAACTTTCAACTGAGCCGTAATCAATTATCGCCACGCATCGTACGGACCTCGAAATGCAAGGTTTCCTTGTGGATTTTGCGGCGCGTTTCCAACTGCACACGACCTGTCTCTAGCTTGAGCTTAAGATAAATAAGCAGCATTTGCTAGTACACGCGAATAAACCATATGATAATGATAGCTAAATGATTCCACTTCGCTTTTGGTGGCCTGGATTAGTGAATTAGATGATCATTGACATTTATGCAGATATTTTTTTTTGGCCTTGCCGACTTTTGGTTTTAAAGTGGCTTGTTTTGCTAACCGAGCTCGATTCTCACGGAGCCAAAAGGGCTGAAGGAACAAGCAAATCCATATAAATTGCGTCTTTAAGGTGTCTGGTTGCAAAAAAACTAAGTTTTACAACTCCGTTGAGAGGTCTCGTTGGCTGTAGTTCTTGGTTTCTGTAAAAATTTCATTAGAATTTCACGTTGTTCGAACAGTAAACAAAGCAAAAGGTTTGTCATGGGGGTTTTAATTCGCAAATAATGAATTCTATTGATTACACGTGATATTCCACTAAGAAAACTGAGAACCCTCTCACAATAGGTTAATTTACTGAACGACAGTGCCGCCGCAGTGATCTGTTTTCAAACAGTAAAAGATGGTTACAAAATTAGAAGGACACTTCATTGCCTTAAGAAGTGCAGATTCCGTTATCTCTCACTTTCAGATCTGGTGTGTTAGTTGTCAAACTTTATTTTCCGTATTTCTGAAGGAAATAAAAAAGAAAGCGTTCATTGTGCTCAGATTAAAAGCCTGTCTTTGTCGCTTGCAATCTGTATGCCTGCTAAATTGCTCTTATGGACAAATAGCAGGTATTAAAGCGAGGGAGATCAAAATCTTTATTTCGTAATTGTGGGCTTTAGCCGCTTTTTGAAGAAAAGTCAGTAAAACGGAAAAATAATTCCAATTTTACTTTCCTTTCATTTTGTTTTAGAGTTACCTCCATCTAAAATTAATACTAAAGATAACCTAGCAATTTCTGATTTTGGGGTGGCGAAATAGAAATTAGCGTTCGTCTAACTCATGAAAACCAATTAAAAAAGCCGAACAGAACGCGATAATTCAAGAATCATGAACTGATTGAGCAAAAAAAAAAAACAACAAAAAACTGAATGACTAACAGCCTTACTAATGGCCGTCTGTAGCATTGGTATTGACCCCTCAAGGCTAACAAAGCGTCAGCTTAGCTTTTCACCTAAGAGGGCTTAATCAAACAGAAATACACATTTGTGGATAAGAGAAGTCAAAAGTGATCAACAGTGACTCCTCCAACGTCTGCCTCAACAAGGAACAAACATACGCTTTAACGTTAGCCGGACATGGTGAACGCTCGATCGCATTCATTTAGATGTGCAAGTCAATAATCAGTACTGTGTACTAATTACCATTTGGGGGATAAAAAAATCTTTTGTGACCAGCAGGCTGGTCTTAAATCTGGCGAAAAGAGAAAGATCACGTTCTTTTTTTGAGTTTCACCTGAGGTTTTTGTACTGCCGAAAGTTTTGTTTTGTTTTCTACTTACTGGCGTTATTCGCCCCGGCAAAGGACTCCCAAACATAACTAAGTGGTTGAACAGTACGCCAATACCAGCAGTTACAGTTAGCGATCTTGTTCCTTTTCTGTTGTTTTGAACTAAACTGGCTGGTTGTCTGGTGAAAAATGGTGGTAATGCGTTGTGGATTCTTCTAGGGGGTAGGTGTAAAACTTTGGGATAATTGCAGATGACAGAGGAAAAACTAATAGTTGCACCCTAAATTACGGGCCTGAATGCATTCGAAAAATCCATATCAAGGAAGTAAGAGAGGAGTGGGTCTTGATACTCTAATTGTTTTCATTTCATAGGTCTCCCTTGTATGTAAACACAGCAAACAAAAACTAGCTTTTCAGGGCCAGGAACCAACGGGCGTCTCGAGAGACGGGCAAAGCAAAGGCGATAAAAGTATGTAACGCCATTTTTGCGCTAAGAGCCTATGGCTCTTTAGTGGCTATCAGAGTTCGAATTCTCCGAAAAGATCCCTTGTATTTTAATTGCTAAGAGTTTGGTGTGTCATCGAGGAAAGTTCCTTGTCTTTCTCCTCCTCTTTCTCCTCGTCAACCGTCTGCTTAGTAAGACATCCACATCGAGATATAGTTTAATCAAATATGGGATAAGCAATACTTAAGGAGCCGTGTCCGTCTTTTTCTCTCGCAAAAGATTTACCCTCAAGATAGAGGGTCTCCAAATAACTGTTGGTTAGGTTGATTAAGAAGAAGTAGAAAGTATGTAAGAGGGAAAACGAGAATTTCAGACTGGAAAAGGTTAACGTTGGTGACAAACATGGCACACGAAATAATATTCTCTAAGATGCACAGACTTCCTCAACGAGTTCATTTTATTTTGAAGACGCTCAGCTCTACAATTGGGAATCACTTCTTTTCTTGCGTTTTAGATTGGCAAACGATCATTTAAACTAAGAAAGCTGCCTCTGCGAACAATCAGTGTCTTAAGATGAGATGTAATCAACTGCTGGTAGATAACTGCTATGAACAAAGCACTGGCCTAGAAAAAGCATGGCATAAAGTATAAACAATAAAAAAGTTCGACAAAAAGTTTGGATACAAAAGCCACTTTGACCCAACTGGCAGAGCTAGAGACAAATTAGAGAGACAAGGTATTTGCCTGAGTTGTGGGTTAGGTTTACAGATTCTTGCTAGGAAACCGCATTAAGATTTTGCGGGAACATGTGATTACTGGAAGATTTCGATCTAGGAAAAACAAAAGACAAATGAGTAATTAGTAGACATGCGAGAAGAAATGGAGTCAAACAGGCATAAAGGGACTATCAAATCATCCTTGCTTGTTTTCTTTATTTTTTCTTACCAGGTTTAATCCAGTCCAAAATGCATGTACTGTTTTTTCAGTCCTCTGGTCTGTGAGGTGGGTTTCCACAAGGCTGTACGATTTTCCATCACACAAATTGCATGATTTTGTTGGCAAACTGACAATGTTATTTATCTAACATTTATATCAAAGTGCATTAAGCTAAAGAGCAATACGGTCAATACAGTGAGAATGTGATGTTATTTATAAAAGTCATGGTATTGTAGGGGTTATAACTGCAGGTCAACCAAAATTCAGTGTTACAAATGAAAACCTTCTGATCAATACGTTAGAAGCTGCACTATTGGACTAGCCTGCAGCACAAGTGCATTTTAGAGGGACAGTGATCCGCATCTCTGTGAGAGGTTTTCTTGCCATCGTGAACTTTTTATGCAAAACTATGGTGGAAAGAGTAATAAATTTTTTCATTCATGACAAACATTCAGCATTGGTTCAAGATTTCAGTGACATAAAAGTCCACTAAATACTTAACTTAGACACTTACCTCTAGAAGGTTGAATTTTGTTCTGGCTCGTGTTTCATTCTCAACCAAAGCAAAGTAATCCAGTAGATTATAGTGGCCAATATATGAAGCTGCACTATCTCTGTGCTGGTTCACTAGCCACTCACTGACAAAATCAAAACAAACACAATGTTAAATAAAAACATGGACAAGAACAATACTGCATCTCCGTGATTGGGATAAGATCAGAGATGCCAACCTGAGATCTATAATTTGGAGATTTTTTCCTATGCCACCACAGCATCACCTCCAAACTAACAAACTGGTGCCTCCCCCCCCCCCGCCCATTAAATCATTCTCCCTTCCCAGAAAACAGAGAAAGCTTTTGTTTAGTTTCTGTGAAGATATGGTTGCATAACAAATTTTTTGAGAAACTGCAAGAAGAGTTTCAAAAAGCAAAATGTTTTTGATTTGAGTAAATCTGGGATGCCACGTTAGCCTACAGCCGAGCAAAGTCTTTGAAAGCCAGTCCATTGCTTTTATCCTGGAGATTTGGCGGACCATATGGGAGAGCAAGAGATTCCTAGATAATCTGGGAGAATTAGCATGCATGAGAGATGCCAGGAAATAGATTTTCAATCTCAGTTCTGTATCAACCACATATTGACAACAATACTTGATTGATCAAAACAATATTTAGCAATAAATGAAAAGACTGACAATTTAGTTGTGTCTGAATGGCCAGTGCCAACATACTTTGATTGTACTGAAACAAGGAAGAAAGTTTGCTAAACGGTATAATTTTGCCATGTGGTCCTTCCTGGCAAGCTTTACTATCTTAACGCATCCACCAGGCACACCAACAGCAGAATGATCACCCTTTGTCGACGAAAGCAGAGATTGAAACTGTCATTTTCAACTTTAAGTTTAATGATGCGATACGTAGGTAAAAAATATGCGGAAATATGATTGATGCGAGCGACACACCACGAGTTATTTAGTTCTTTGTTTAAAAAGGTAACTAAAAAATGATTATCAAATTATAGACTCTGGTGATTATGATTTAATAATGCCAGTGACAGTGCTGTATACTTAATTATGATCAATAATTTGTTACGTGTAAGCATGCTTACAATGTTCAAGTTGACTGTGAATGTTGTATCTATCTGTCTGCAAGATAAAATGACAAAAATCTTACATTAAATTACAAATAAATTATTTGGCGAGTTAAATAGTTATTCGATGAGTTATCTTTCCTTGACTAAAACCAAACCAATCTTGTTTTCGAGCATTTTGAGTCCTAAAACAAGACTTAAACTCCCCATTTTAATGCGGCTTTCAAATCATAGGTCCAGCACCTCTTGTACAAGATCAAGTTTGACCTTCTTGGTATTACTGAGACCCACCTTAACTCAAGTGTGTCAGACGATTGGATCAGAATTTCTGGATATAAATTCTTGAGGAGGGATCGCGGTTCCTGTGGAGGTGGTATTCAGATATATTTTAAAGAAGATCTTACTGTATACCCTTCTGTTTCTTGGGAAAGACCAAATTTAGAAGCATCATGGCTGAACATCACCATGAGATCTGAATCCTTCCTTGTTGGCTGTGTCTACAGACCACCCGATGACTCCTCCTTTTTCGACTCTTTCAGAGACCTGATTTCTGATATCTGGCTGAAAAGAAAAAATGTAATACTTGTTGGTGACTTCAACTCTGATATGTTGCACAAACTTAACAATAGGGAATCTGAATATGGAAAACGCCTACGAGAGATTCTATGTAGCTGTGGACTAAAGAACATTATCAACAGCCCAACCTGTATTACTGTCACCTCCAAGTCACTTATTGACCTCGTGATCACTAGTCAACCCTCAAAAATCCAAACCTCTGGCTCCATCGACCTGGGTATCTCTGACCACAACCTAATATTTGCAGTCTTCAAAGTTACAAGAGGTAATGCAAAACCCAAAGTTATCCCAACCAGGAATTATAAATCACTAGATACAAGGCAACTTAGAAGTGACTTCGACCGGGCTCCCTGGCATATAACTAGTTTATTCGACGACATCAATGACAGTGTAGACGCTTGGCAATGTCTATACAATGAAATATTACATCACCACCTACCCCCGCGAGATGCTAAAATAAGAGATAAGTCTCTTCCTTGGATCAACACCTCCATCAGGAAAGAAATGAACAAAAGATAGAAGCTCCTTAAAAAGGCAAAGTCATCAGGCGACCCCGAATTATGGGGTCTCTACAAACAGAAGCGATATGAGGTTAAGAAGCTACTAAGAAGTGCTGAGGCTGATTATTGGCAAAAATTATTCACTGAAGCTACTGATTCTAGTGAATATTGGAAATTGACCAACCAAGTCTTGAGGAAACACAAAGTTAAAAACATTGGTCCAATCTGTGATCACAACGAGGAGATAATAACCCATGATTTAGAGAAGACAAAGTATTTTAATGACTTTTTTGTTCTTGTAGCAGAGCATCGAGATCATGTTTGTTCATGTTTGTTCTTGGCGCCTTCTTCGCCGCCATTTTTTACTTAGTGACTTGCGCTACCTGAGTATCTCCAGTCTACCGTTGGACTCACGGTCATCTCGATGTTGAATGATTACACTTCATTTTGTCACATTGAGAAGTTATGATAATCCTTCATTCGGGGACGAGATCGTGTTGGATTTAGAGAAGACATAGTATTTTAATGACCTTTTTGTGAATGTCAGCAAAGACCTCACTAAGCAACTTGACCCATTGAACTTGTCATCAATAAACACCTTTATCACTAGAGTCACTCCTACCAGGGACAAAACTGACATGAGCTGGGAAATGGTAAAAAACAAACTGACTAAAGCTGCTAACCCCAAGAAGGCTACTGGTCCAGACCAAGTATCCCCCAGGGTCCTCTCCATGATTGGTGACCCTGTTATCCACAGTCTTTTACCAATCTTCAGGAAGAGTATATGTGACGCATCTTTCCCTTCAAGCTGGAAATTATCATGCGTTAACCCCATATTTAAGAAAGGCTCTCCAACAGATGTGAACAACTACAGACCTATCTCCCTCCTCAGTATCCCTGGGAAAATCTTAGAAGATGTTGTCAGTGATACCCTGAACAACCATTTGCACACACAAGGCTTGTTATCTCATAGGCAGTGGGGTTTTCGGAAAAATTATTCAACTGAAAGCCTCTTACTTCACCTAACAGAGACCTGGAAAAATGCGCTGGACAAGGGCCTTAAAGTGGGCGTGCTTTTTATTGACTTTCGAAAAGCATTCGACACAGTGAACCATACCATCCTTCTAGAGAAGCTAAAGGCAATTGGGATATCTGGCGATTTTCATTCGTGGCTTACCTATTACATGTCTGCTCGTAAACAATTTGTCCAAATATCAGGATATCAGTCCGGGCCCAAAACCATCACACATGGAGTTCCCCTAGGCTCAATACTAGGGCCATTATTATTTTCAATATTTGTAAACGATCTTACAGAATCAATAACTAGTGGTGAATTATTTATGTTTGCCGATGATACCACTATTTTTACAATTGGAAACAACATCGACGATATCATCTTAACACTCCAGTCTGTACTAGACCAGCTGTACACCTGGTGTCAATCAAACAGATTAATCGCCAACGAATCGAAATCTGAAGCCCTGATAATTTCTAGCCAGAACTTTATTGGCTCCCTGCCACACTTGGCCTTTGGTAATAGCTTTATTGAGTACAAATCATCATATAAATGTCTTGGGGTGACAATTGACAGCAAGCTATCATGGCAGGAGCACATAAAGAACGTTTGTAAGTCATTCAGCAACAAAGTCGCAGTACTGAATCGGATAAAGTTTTTACCGATACCAACCTTAGAAAACATTTATTATAAAACTATTATCCCTAGCGTTTTGTATGGCATTGTAGTCTGGGGGGTCTTGTTCTTCAACCTTGACGGATGATAATGATCGAATTCATTTAAGAGCTACTAGAATTATTTACAACCTACCCCATAGCATCCACAGGGATGACATCATGAACGCTCCACACTGGAACTCTATTGTTTCATTTTACATCGGGAGACTTTTAGTTATTACGTAGAATATCTATCATGGAAATAGCATCGATCCTCTAAATGCTTAATAGTGAAATCCGAGACTCCTTATGACTTAAGAAAATCCCTAAAAGTTAAGGTTCATAGACCAAGAACAGAAATGGGAAGATCTTCGTTTAAGCACAGAGCTGCACTATCCTGGAACCTCCTTCCCGAAGACATGAGGAACAGTTCAAACTTAACTTCCTTCAAGAGAAAACTCAGGGAAAATAAGAGAATTCTGAAATCTATCAGTTTTGCTAAAGCTTCCTGCAGCGTTTCCTACAAATCTGTTGACTTTAAATACTTTTAACATTTACTCCGTATTGTTATTAATATTTATTTCTTTTAATTGTCATTATTTACGTACCATTTTCAGTCTATTCACTAATTAGGTATTTATTAATTGATAGTTTAATTAATGCAGGTCCACATCAGGACGTAATGTCTTGCCTATCCCTCAACCTGCTTTATCAAATAAACTATGATGATGATGATCATCATCATTATCCACGATGGCATTAGTACGGCGTCGGTGTCGCATGTATGTGTTATCATCTCAGCGGTTATTTTAGCCGACGCATGCTTATTGCGCGCTAAATTCGAAAATGGCAGTTCGGGTGGAGGAGCTATCAAACACCGAGACGCAAATTGACGGCATTAACGGCGAGAAATACCGAGAGATAGGAGATCAAGCTGTTTGGTCGTTATCGTCATGTAAACCTGGCTTTGGAGTGGAGCAGCTTCGTGATGGAAACCTAGAAACGTATTGGCAATCCAATGGACCACAACCGCATTTGGTGAACATTCAGTTCCGGCGGAAAACAGCGATTCAAAACATTTGCTTGTATGCCGATTACAAGGCCGATGAGAGCTACACACCGAGTAAAATATCCATTCGTGCTGGGAATCACTTTCATGACCTGCACCAGATAGAATTTATAGAGCTTGAGGAACCGAGTGGATGGCTGACAGTGTCTTTGTTGGATGGGGACAAGCCTTTGAAAACTTACATGTTGCAAATAGCTGTTTTGTCCAATCATCAAAATGGAAGGGACACCCACATGAGACAGAAAAAGATTCGTGCGCCTTTAACAGATACTGGGGCGTACAAAATGCCCACTTTTACATCTGTAGAGTGTGCTATGTACACCACAATCAAGTGAAACAGCTGTTAAATAGTTTTTAACCTTTGACTGCAATTAGAATTTGGCTTTGGTTAATGCGCGTTACACTGTTTGTCAGCAGATGGTGGGAGATAGGGTTAGCCAAGGGTACATGTAGATTATTGGTGTACTGTATCAATTGAAGTAGTTCAATTTGGCATGATAAGAAGGGCTGCCAAGTTTATCTGGAGATACACCATTTGATGGTAGGTTTTAAGGTATTATGAAATAGACTTAAAATTGGTTAAGAACGTACAATCAATATCCAATAGCATGTGAAGTTGACATGGGTTATTATACATGTCGAGTTCAAAGTCTGCCTAGTTTGTGTAGTGTTCTCAAACTTTTCCAAACTCAGAGAGGTGTTTTCTTTTGCAGTTTGATTAAAAAATACGAAACAATTATTGAATTTAGTTTTTGCATGACATTGTGAACTATCAAACTTCATGTCTGTGTTATCTGCCTCAGCCTTTGGTCTCAGCTAATTACTCAGACCTTGGCATTGACAATTCGTATCATGCTCAACCTCATCCAGTAATTGCTTAATATTTACATGGGGAATGGGGATGAAATGCTCAACATCTTAAACACGAAGGTACACTATATAAGGAAGTCTTCCCTGGGAAGGAAGACCTAGGCTTATTTGTCACTCACCATTGACGTGTGCGGGTCAAATTCAAATGCTGGTAGACGAACAAAAGGAGCTAATGAGATATCTATTGTTTACTTCCGCCAGCATGGTGGCATGAGGTAACGTGCAAACCACCTACTTCGATCTCAAATTTACCGCCACAAATAAAGACAGTTTATATTGGAGAAAGGAAATACAAATCTCAAAAATTCTTGTATTGTGATGAAGACAAAAAAACAATTTTGAGGAATGCGCCCGCTGTTCACTGCTTTGGAGTAGCTGAAGCTTAAGCTGACTTCACTCTAAGAGTTCTATATCATACGACGGTTGATTGACAATTGGTCCAGTGGGACATAAGGCTCCTTTTATAGCGTGCCTCTGTGTTTAAGCTAAAGTATAGGGCACCCATATGGCAAGTAGTTACGTGCTGGGTGAAGGCTGGTTATCTCCTCATCGTGTAATCGGTTGGGGTAATGTAAATGTGGGTGAGTTATCCAAGATTATGCAATTATAGGGCATCAAAAGAACTAACAAATCCCTGTCTAAAGTGGATTTGTTAGTTCCTGTGATACACCTGGATTGAAGAGATCTTTGAACCATGACGTTGATCCAGACTATCCCAGGCAAGGCATCCTCTGTGTGCTTTGTAAACATTTATGGTTGGACTAAAATACTTTGCCAGTAAAAAGTGTATTTTTGTAGTTTATAAAACTATTTACAAGATGTACAAATACCCTTTGTCATCTCTTGATTAAAGTAGGCAGTGTATTAAAGAGGTATGTTTAAAATGCTTAAAAATTGATGAAATGTTATTACTACAATGTGCTCATAAAAGTTATTACAGCTCAGATTCAGTTTCATAAAAACATTCTGAATATTCCAACCTTGATACAGTTTAAAAAGAGGAACCTTGTATGATGAATTAACTTCTTTTAGCCATCTCTCCTAGGCTGCTTATTCTTTGCAACATGTTTGTTCTTACCATTTAAACATCATCCGTGCTCTATCACTGAACAAACATACGACAACATGGAATCTATTTGTTAATTAACTAATGTTAAGTTGTTCAAAATTCTGGCAGGTCTCATGTACTAGATCTTGCCCTTCCTTTTTTGTATCATCTTCCTCTTTCAGGAGATTACTTTCATCATTTTGTAGCCTGCAGGAACATGTTTCCAATTCTTTAGGGAAATGCTCTTTGATGTATGCTCTAGATCTGATATCTGCCTGGAAATATGAAAAAAATAAGACCTACCTTTTTTTAATACTATTTAAAGCAACTAAAAAAGCATTTATATTCTGTTTTTGTTCCTTTCATGCTAGTTTTTGGTGAAATATTGGTCTTGACTGAGAAAGAAACAATGTTGATTGGATCAAGGGTACATTTGACAGCAAAGATGTTTTTATGGTTCATGGAGCAAAATATGACATTTACCTAGTACACAAATACAGTTAATGAGCTGGTTTCTTTTTCAGTGATTGGTATGTGTTGAACTCGATATATTCTTAAAAACTATTATCATGTACTCTTTGACTGAGTTGGTTGGGCAGGATGGGAAAATATTTGGTTCTCTGTTGTGATGCACAGACCTCACCATATGTCATGACCAAGAGCCAACTATTTTCCCAAGCAGCCTGACAAAACTCAGGTAATATGTACATAGTTATAATTTTTAGTAGTCTCTGTTTTGATCCTTACTTGTCTGATAGGTTCGGGTATTCTGTACTGACAGCAGGCATGTGCAAGTCTCACTGCTGTCTCCAGTCCTGTCTTGTGGCCCACTGATATGTAGATAGGGTTATGAGATTGTTGGGTACTTCTCAATGCCTGAGTAAATAAAATACAATAAATTGTGATGTTCTTTAACTTAAAGAGGGAAGTGCGATAACCTGTTACAGTTTTCTAACCTGTGGCCCTCATCAAATACTCCCAACCCATCCCACCCCAGGGGAGGACATCCACCACACAGTAATCTCGTGCATGGGAAATTAACGTCTCCTAACCCTAACCCTGCAGGAGACGGGACCTCCATTTATTCGTCCCTATCCGAGAAGACTAGAATATCTAACCAGTTCTTGATGTTATAGAAAGGCAGCATATTCTTCTGAATTATTTTAAGACCTTGAGTGTTGGTCCAGCCGGGCTTCAAACCCTCGACCTCCCGCCCAACAGTCCAGCGCTCTATCCATTGAGCTAATTGGGAGGCGGTCAAACTTGTCACAGTAGAAACAGTAAAGAGATTTTGCATCATGCTTCAAGAAGTAACTAATGTTACTTTTTTTCAAAAATCTGTCACCAAATCAGTTGATGAGACTGATAAGATTCTAGTTCACGTGCCAGACTTTAACATATTGTTGGTTTACTTCAGATGCTCCCCTGCCATTTTTAATCTGCTTGAAAAATCAATTTTTTTTATAGCATACAAGAGTCTGATCATAGCTTATTAAGCTGGGACAAAACACTGAAAGAAAAGGTAAGAGTCTCATTTCTGGGGAGAAGCAGCAGGAGTTGGAATTAAAATATTTGCACAATTTTTTCATTCTTTTTGTTATCCTTTAGTTACAGTTTGGAAATTTGACTTATCTTACCATTCCCCAAATTGTGCCAGAGTTGCCCTCCAATGGAAAACTGTCTCTGCTAGATTTTAAACAGTTTTTGATCTGTCAAGAAAGGATTTGTTATTGGTAATACTACAAAAGAGAGTCAGCCAATCACTCAAACTACAACCCCCCCCCCCCCACCCACCAGAAAGGGTTATTGGTCTGCATGAACCTTCTCACTCCTCTGGAGTTTCAGTTTCATATTGCCTCGATTTCTTTAAAAGTGATGGCTCCTGGCTGAACACACTTTACCTTTTACAGTTTCCAACAGCATTTCTTAGGCCAGGGTTGGTATGGATATTTTCTGGTACTATCCATCTCTTTAAAAATTTTTAACACCATTAAATCGAGAAGAAATTTTGTTCTTATGAAGAGACCTCATCTGCATGTTTCTCAATCCCATCCACATGGAAGAGAGTCTTGGCCACTCCTACATTAGGGATATCTGTCAGCACTCATAGGTGACAAGCAATCCCAAAACCTGCATATAACAAGATCTAGTAAGTTAACCCTATATTTCCCAAGATCTGATTATAAATTCTCCCCTTTAGCTGATACACATTTCTGTGTACATTGGTTGTGAGAATTTGGTGTTCAATCAAGGTTACAACTTCTGCCTGATAAGTTTGATTATTCTCCATACCTGTTGTTGGATCATGTATGGATATTAAAGAGAAAAGTTACATGTTAATCACTTCTGTGAGTTAAAGGGTTAAAATGATATAATTTGTCTTTCAAGGAAAAAAATTAAGGCTCTTTCCCAGTGACTGGTCTTTTAGGTAGTGAAAAGTGAAATGATTTTATCATCCTGATCAATTGACTTTGTTCAGCCCAATAAACCAAACAAATAATTAAATTCGGTGAGCTATCCTGATTATAATATACTTTATCAAAATGATAAACTGAGAAACATACCTCTAGGGTGCAACATTCCATTCCCATCAACTAAAATAATCTAAAACAATGACTACAATAAAAACACTAAGGGAATCACATGAACTCATCTGATCTAGATTTATTTTCTTTCTTATTAAATAAGTTTTATATTAATACCAAATAACAATTAATTTTTATTTTATTTTGACTAATGAAAAAATGGTCAGTATAGCTTTTAATTGATATAAAAACCATCTTAAGGATATTTTTACCTGTGGAAGTAGATGTGGTTTAGCTCTCCTTAGCTTGGAAACTGCTTCAACTAGGAACCCAACTTCTCTGAAAGCCAGGTATTCTGGTATGTAAGGTAATTCCAGATGTACAAGGGTAAGATCCTTATACACAACCTGCATTAAACTAAATATTCATGAGATACAATACACCATAAAATGAATCCCAACAGCACTCAGAATGTTCACAGTTTTGATGAACCTTCTACAGTATCCAAAAGTAGTAATGTTCACTACAAGTTACTTCAGGATACTGAGGTAGAGTTGAATAAATTTCTTTATTACACAACTCGGGCAGTCAGGGGGCCAATAACTAAAATCAACCAATCAAAATTCTCTATTGCCGGTCAATATTCTCTTAGTATTGGACCGGGCACTGTCCCGAATGGTCCCGAGTGATACCGCAATTGCGTCCCTTTGAACTTCAGTCTTATAATAAATCTCTTATTAACCAAGCTTGCTCGGGACCATACTGTAAGAATATCGGCCCTTGGTCTTTTTCAAGACCTCAGACCGATATTCTCCCAGTGCGGCCCTCGCACTTGGTTAATAAGATATATATATTCGCAATATTTTAGCTTACAAATAAGAATAAAAAAATTTATTGAAGAAGCATAATTTTCCAGTAGGAATGTGTGGAGGTTATAGTTCACTTATTACGAAGGCTCCATACCAGTGATTCAAAAGCTGTGAGAGATTATTTTTTAAATCTATTCTTTTAGCTTTTGGAAGCCAGTGTGAACAGCCAGGGTATTTATATGTTTTCAGGTTCCAGTTTTCAGGCCAAACAAATATAAATTCCCGTTTTTTTAACATGAAACTTCTCCATGCGATATCAAATACATTTCTTACTGCCACGGGCGACTAATTCTAACAAGCATGATTTTAACACGGCGAAACGACATGACACGAAACAACCCGGTTAAAACTGCAAATAAAACAGCAAACGAAAACCTATTATAATATAAACTAAACTAAATACCCTGGAAAGCTGCAAAGAAAATGACTATGAAAACTACATAATACAAACTTACATTTGTTGCGATGTTGTGAATCCTGCCTAGTGGCGAACAAGCTGCACGAAGCGAAAAGAACAAATATACAAACTACAGTTGACAAAACTGCACTGGAAAAAACTGCACAAACTACGATGAACAATATTGTTTAAATACATGCTACGTTACGTAATGACACAAAGAAAGCACACGCAAAACTTTACTTTGCACAAGAAACAATACTACATTATCCAACAAAAAGGTAATGAGAATAGTCAAACTTATCAGGTAGTTGTTATCTTGATCCAACACCAATTTCTCATGACTAATTTACAAAGAAATGTGTAGCAGCTGGAAGGAAGAATTAATAATCAGATCAGACCTCAAGTTTAGGGAAGGAAAGCACCACCAAGCAAGCACAAGCGTGTGTAAGATCATAATTGACAAATGATATGTCAACTCCTGCGATCAGACGCAAGTTACTAGATGGTTTATCAGTGGATTCACCCCAACTGATGCAGTCCTCGCAAACCAGCTTCTTTTTTAACTCAAGTTGTTCCCTACAATGCAAAATAGCATTTCTGATTCGGTTATCAACATAAAAAAAAGTAGCTAAACATTTGTGAAACAAAATCAATTATAATTTCTCAAATAAATCAAAATTTACTTCATGAGTTCTTTGAGCAACTTTTAAGTCAAAATTAGGAATGCATTAAGCTTTCAGAATGCCGGTTTATCTTAGGTATTCACTATATACCCAACATTTTCCAACATTCAAGGATTGAATCTTCAACCGGTGACTCTTGGTCGTGTCCTTCAGCCACCTCTCAAAAAGGACTTGCTAACGATTTATATCCATTGCGTAAAAGTAACCGTTTCTTTGTTTTATTAAAGTAAACTAATGCACACTGCCAATAAAACGTCAGAGAAAAGCCCAACGATTACAAGATTTGAGCAATTCAAATTGTAGTATAATTTCGGCCGAGGGTCGGTTAGCGTCGAGCTGTTTCGATGCTTAGGCAAACGTTGGGTTTAACGTGAGCTTACACACAGGGTGCAGGACACTCGACTGCTTTACAATCAACTTAATCTACTTTATTGCTTGAATCAAGGGTCTTATATACATAATGGTAGCTAAATCATACGTGATACAAAATGCAGAAGATAATACGAGTTTCCCTTGGAATAAACAACTTAATTACCACGTATCCGCAATTTCACAGATATGGGAGGACACTTTAGTGGATCCTGCGGAACTAGTGTTCCTACGTGTTTGTCACGCTTTGTCACGCTATGCTTAACTTTACAACACTATTCCTCCCCTTGAAAAGGCATGTCCCCATGCCTGGGCTATAGAGAAATATGACTGACTAGATTGTAACAGAACTAGCGTTTTCCTATCAAAAGCATGTCTTTTGCTAATTGCTGAAATCAATAGAGTTAGAGAACTACTGACCAAGATACAAAGTCGCTCATCCATGTTGGCGGTCTAATTACGCACTGGAATGCCAGGTGTTGCTATAATGGCATTCTGAGTAGGACTATTCCTCTGATCTACCGGGTTAGGTACTCCACAGAGTTTCAAGCGATTGAAGTGTACCACTTTCCTTTTTCGGGGATTGTCGACTGCCTGGATGCAATAGGTTACATCACCAATTTTAGTCATCACAATGTTAGGACCTTGCCATGGTGAGTGGAGCTTCCTAGTCTGTCCTTTCTTCACAGCTGGGTCATGAAGGAATACTTGATCGCCAACCGCGATTTGCTCTCCAGCAATTCGCTGATCGTAATGGTCCTTCTGACGTTTCTGGGCAGCTCGAAGATGCTCCCTGGAATGCTCGTGGACTTCTTCGAGGGTGTCACGCAGGTTCCTCACATATTCTGACACTTCTGGCCTGTGGTTTGGTTGTCGTCCAAACGTAACATCAATTGGTAGTCGTACCTCATGGCCAAACAAAAGGTAAAACGGAGTGTACTGCGTGGAGGCATGTACACTGGAACGATAGGCCAACATCACCAGCGGCAGGTGGTCATCCCAGTCACGCTGATGGTCAGATAGGTACTTAGCCAACATGTCTTGCAGGGTACGGTTCATTCGTTCAACCACTCCATCACTTTCTGGGTGGTATGGAGAGGTTCTGCTTTTGTCCATGTTGAACATGACACACTTTTCCTTGAACAACTGGGCCTCAAAGTTTTGGCCCTGGTCCAAATGAATCTTTTCAGGCGCTCCGTACCTGGAAATGACTTCTTTCACCAGCTTTTCTGCTACAGTCTTTGCTTCTTGGTTTCAGATAGCAAACGCCTCTTTCCATTTGGTGAAATAATCTCCAACCACCAGGATGTACTTGTTACCAGACTCAGTCGTTGGCATTGGTCCCATGATGTCCAGTGCAATTCTTTTAAACGGATAACCCGGGCAGTTGCTAACTAGTGGTGCACGGGCTGTAGCCTGAGGGGACTTCCTCCTAGCGCACTTGTTCTCGTACTCGTTCAACAGTTTTGGTCACACCAAGGTGTCCAGCTGATGGGGCATCATGGAATGTTGTGAGGATATCTTGTACTAACGAGCGAGGAGGCACAAGCTGCAACCGTGTACCCCAACCATCTTCGGTCTGCCACTGGCGGTAGAGCATGCCGTTTTCCAACAGTAATCGATTCCACTGTGCCTACAGGCTCTTGGTGGCTTTACTGGTACCTTGTACTTCTTGCTGTGTTGGTTGGGCAGCCTGGTTCCGTTTCCATCGCAGTATCTGTCTCAGGTCTGGGTCTGCTTCTTGCTTTAACTTTAACTCAGCCGCGGTCCAACCTTGAAGCCATGCTCGGTCATTGCTGTCTACTGCGTTAGTCTCAGTTACGCGAACATGTTCTACAACTGGCAGGGGGTTCCTGGATAGTGCATCAGCATTCTGGTGCTTTTTCCCAGGGCGGTGTTCGATCTTGTGGTCATATTGTGCAAGTGTCTCCAACCATCTGGCTACCTGACCTTCTGGCTCTTTGAAATTCTGAAGCCATTTAAGTGCGTTATGGTCTGTCCTAACTGTGAAGGGTCTTCCATACAGGTAGTGGCGGAAGTGCTTGATAGCGTACACCATGGCCAACATCTCCTTCTTGGTGGTGCTGTACCGATGCTCGCGGTCCTCGAGCACTCGGTTGGCGTATGCGATCACTTTCTCTTCTCAGTCTTGCCGCTGTGATATGACTGCTCCCAGACCATAGTCACTGGCATCACAATCCACTACAAATTCTTGGTTGAAGGAAGGGAAGGCCAACGCAGGAGCTGCTACCAACTTTTGTTTTAGGACTCTAAAGGCAACGTCACAATCTGCATTCCACTTAAACTTCTCTGCTGTCTTGGCAGTAAGGCGATGCAGAGGTAAAGCAATCTCGGCAAAGTTCTGGATAAATCTCCGGTAATAAGACACTGAGCCCAGGAAAGTTCTGACATCAGTCACTTTCGACGATACTGGCCACTGTTGAACTGCTGCAATCTTTGCTGGATCCGTGCTGACACCCTAGGCGGAGATCGCATGACCAAGATATGGCACTCTGGGACGTAACAGGAAACATTTTGATGATTTCAACTTCAGGCCTGACTAGTGGAGTCGTTCGAAGACTTCCCTTAACCGCTTCAGGTGCTCGTCAAAGTCTCGACCATAAACGATGACATCATCCAGATAAACCAGACATGTCTGCCACTGCAGCCCAGCCAGGACAAATACCATAAGCCTCTGGAGGGTTCCTGGAGCATTGCAGAGACCAATGGGCATAACCTGGAATTCGAAGAGGCCATGGCGGGTCGTGAATGCTGTCTTCTCACGGTCAGCAACGTCTACCTCGACCTGCCAATAACCACTAGCCAAATCCAGGGTTGTAAACACTTTTGCACCAGCCAATGCATCCAATGTCTCGTCAATGTGCGGCAGGGGGTAAGCGTCCTTTCTGGTCACGTCATTCAGCTTGCGATAGTCTACGAGAAGCGTGTCGTACCGTCCTTTTTTCCTGACCAGGACAATTGGTGCGGCCCACGGACTGGTGGAGGGTTGTATTACCCCATGCTGCAACATGTCATCAATGTGTTGGCGTACTGTCCCCTGTTGGTGCATTGGTACCCTTCTCGGTGCCTGCTTAATATGAGGGTGGTCTCCAGTATCAATACGGTGCTGCACAATACCTGTTTGTCCAAGGTCTGCTGGGCCTGATGAGAAGATATCTGTAAACTCATCCAAGAGGTTAGTGAGTTCTTTCCTATGTGGGCTGGTTAGGTTCATGGTGTTCAGGTTAAACTGTTCTGACACCAACAGCCTCGCCTGTTCTGGCTTCCTAGTTGTAAGCTGGTTACAACAGGCTGGTTTTAAAGCACTGTCTTCTAGCTGGCTGAAGGTAACAACAGAGGTGTTCTGGTAGAGGGTCACTGGAGTTGGTGATGGATTGATAACACGAATCGGCACCATGTCATCTTTCGGCTGCGCCAGCACTCGGGCCAACAAGAGATCATGCTGTTCGGCAAAACCCAGAGACGGCTCAACTATCCTTAGTACGCTATCACCAAACACTGCGCCCTTAAATTTAGCCAGCAATATCATCTCATGACAACCTGGGACCACAAGAGTTTCTGCCAATGCTATTTGAAAAACTTTTGACAACTCATTTTTACCCTTGAGGCATACAACCTCTTTGCCAATTTTAATTGATTTCTCATTTAGGTCAATTGTGCAACTATGCTTGCCCAGGAAATCCATCCCTAGCAAACAATCTTGCATCACGTCTGTGGCCAGCAACACTGGGTGAACAACACTCACCCCACCAAGAGAAATTTCCAACTCACATTTTCCCTTAATGCAGATACTACTGGTTCACCAACCATAATTTGAGATCAATTTTTGCTTTGTCTAACACACGGGAATGCACAAGTGTCACTGCTGAGCCAGTATCAACCAAAATGTCAACAAGTTGCCCCCAACACGACCAGGCACATAAACAGCAGTGTCACAAGAAACACTATGAATTCCTACAGCGGTTTTAACATATTCTTTAGTTTTTGGGGTCTTCCTGAGTTTCCAGACCGACGCTCGACCCGCAGCCTCGATCACGACTTGTTTCCCGATACCACAGACGTTTGTTTACAATCTGCCATAAAATGTCCCTTTTTATGGCACTTGAAACAAAGCCGGAAATGAAGATCCCTCGCGCGTCCTGCGTTCGGTCCTGGTCCCCGACCGTTTTGTTTGGGCTTGTTTGCCTTCAATGGCAGTTGCTGTTGTTGTTGCACGAAATTAACCATTCGGTTCATGGCAGCTGTATTCTGTCTGAGGAGTTCAACGAGTTCGCTGTTCTCGCCCACCGGCGACTCCTGTACAACTCGAACCGACCGACCTTTGCTACGACGATACTCAGCCTCATACATTGCCTCGATTTGCAAGGAGCGACTGAAAGAATTCCATTCCTTTTTCTCAGTTTCTAAGACTTCGTCGTCTATGTAGTGATGACTTTGATTTCCACCACAAATCAGAATCAATCTGCCAGTTTTTTGATAAACGTGGTTACCCTGTTTCTGTTGTTCAAGGGGTTTACCACCGCGCCCAACTTATTGATCGACACTCAGCACTACAAACGTCGCATAAGGAAGATTCCGACGGCATTCCATTTACTCTCACGTTTCACCCTCACAACCACTCAGTTAAATCCATCATTCCTAAAAACTTTAAATTACTTCAAAACGATCCAGAGACAAGCACTATCTTTTTGCAGCCATCCGCTCGTTTCATTCAAATGCGACAAAAACATAGGCAATTTTTTGGTCAGAAGTTCATTTCAGACCAATGACCAACCAGGCACTTTTAAATGCGCTCGTGCATGATGCAAAACGTGTCCTTTCATTCACAACACTGATAAAATATCGGGACCTAAACAATCCATTAAGATCACCGATCACTTCACGTGCACCTCCGCCAATGTAATCTATTGCATAACTTGCACTTATTGCAAAAAGATACATCGGCGAAACAGGCAGAGGACTAGGTGACCGATTCTGAGAACACCTTTGAGACATGGAAAAGAATGACAAGGATACATCGAAACCAGTCGCTAGACATTTTAACTTACCTAATCATTCTAAGCAACATACGGCAATCTGTGGTCTTTCCTTACACTCAGGTAGCACGGAAAGCCGTAAAACTCTTGAACAAAAGCTCATCTTTCAAACCGGCAGTCTAAATCCCACAGGGATCAACAAAGGCTTTTCATTCCACTAATTTATTCGTGTTTTTCTCGCTGCCATGTTCCCACCAATAACATAGCTCCCTTTTCTGCCTTTAAAAGCACACACAACCCACAATTCCTCTATACACTCCGACGAAGGGCTAACCCTCGAAACGTCAGCTTTTGTAATCGTTACGGTCACCAATTTACCATTTCGACTTTGTTGATATATCCAAATTATTTCGTTACTCCCACCGACATAGCATGAAACAGTTTCTTTCGAAACTATCAGCCTTTATTGCTTTATTAAAAGCAGACAATCCTTTGAAAGTACGATTGTAGAAGTACCCCGAGCACTAGTAATTGTTATTTCAGCTTTCGATTTGTTAAGACAGGTCGCGCGTGGTTTTTCTTGGTCCTTCTTCAACCACCACTGGTTTCGGCTCTTGGATTCGTTTTTCTATGCATTAAATCCAAGTTTGGAACAGACATCCCTGTCGAAGGAGCGATCGGAATATTTTAGGGCCTCAATAAGGTTAAGCAGGCTTTATTCTAGTCTCCCTCGCAGCCGTTTTTTTTTGGATGTCACGCAACGCTCCCCCAAAAGAACGGCTGCTGACAACCGAACTACATTCCTTTCTCCGAATTGGCCAATCACAGCTCGGTTTCCATTTTCAGGAATCTTTTCGCGCCAGACTCACATTTTGAGACTCGTCCAATCAGATATCGTTTTCTATCACGATCCTCATGTGGAAAACACAAGAGAAATGGCGGTGCTTGAAGGAGCTTTTTGCAAAGCGTCGTCAAAGTTCAAAATTTTCGAGCTTAATGCTCACCAGAAGCTTGCAATTAGAAAAGTTTTAGTCGAAAAAGAAGGTGTTTTTGTTAAGCTGCCTACAGGATCCGGGAAATAGTTAATATATCAAGCACTCAACAACAAACATATGAAACATATGTATGAACTGCGGTTATGAAACGTATATGTGCACGATCCTTCGCAGTAAAGCACTATTTGAGCAATAGTGAAAATCAGACCTGAAAAAAATTTCAGGCCTGTACGGGACTCGAACCACTGACCTCTGCGATACTAGTGCAGCGCTCTACCAATTGAGCTAACAAGCCAACTGGGAGCAGGCCATCAAATTAATTCGACATGAACCCGTAGATGATAAATCAAACAACAACAAACATATGAAACATATGTATGAACTGCGGTTATGAAACGTATATGTGCACGATCCTTCGCAGTAAAGCACTATTTGAGCAATAGTGAAAATCAGACCTGAAAAAAATTTCAGGCCTGTACGGGACTCGAACCACTGACCTCTGCGATACTAGTGCAGCGCTCTACCAATTGAGCTAACAAGCCAACTGGGAGCAGGCCATCAAATTAATTCGACATGAACCCGTAGATGATAAATCAAACAACAAGCACTGCTCATGTTTCACCATGTTACCGATGAAAGTGGTCATATTGTTGTTGTTGCGTTGTACCAACGTGCGGAAACCTGTACCGGTGATAAGAAGCTACAAACATAACTAATCGGGTTCACTCCAACTAGCAGCAGACTGGCAAATGAAGAAGTACAAGTAGGGTAGGAGACGTTGGCCGACCTAAATTGCAGTGTTCTCGAAGCCTTTGCCCGGTTTGTTGACGGCAAGCACGCGCTTTTTTCCTCCTGATCTCCATCTGTAGGTCGAAGCAAGTGTTTAGCCCTTGGCCTCGATTGAAAGGCGTCTTGTATTTCGTTTTGATTATTGATGTAATTTACTGTTTCTTATATATTGTGACTTTTATAATCTGTAGTAACCTCTTGAAGTAGTGCGAATAAAGAGTCTCAGTCCAGTTGTAATTTACTGTTTCTTATATATTCTGACTTTTATAGTCTGTAGTAACCTCTTGAAGTAGTGCGAATAAAGAGTCTCAGTCCAGTTTTTAGCCTCTTCTACTTTCTCAGTTGCTCGCTGAAACTTTAACAACCGCTCAAACAATCTATCTTTACCAGGGCACAACGATGAACATGTGAAACATTTGAGCTCTCATTGACAAATTTCTTCAGTGTTTCTCCCGACATGATAGCTAGATCATCTGCCACATCCGCATTTTCGCGTGAACCCTTACGTCATTCAGATTTTCTGGTATGTGATTGGTTTGTTCAATAGACCACGAACAAAACGTAAGGACAATTAGAAAGGAATGTAGTTTGGTTGTCAGCAGCCATTCTTTTGGGAGAGCATTGTGTGACATCCAAAAAACGGCTGCGAGGGAAACTAGCTTTATTCGGGCGCGTACTCTCTTTTTTGGCCTAGCGCGCACTGCCTGACGGATTTGTACAGTGAACGAGACATGATCTTGCGAATAACCGTTTTATCTTGTTTTGCATTTTTGCTTGGAATAACTGTACCAGGGTCTATCAGGAATGGAAATGATCGAAATAAACACAGTCCAGTTATGTTCTTAACACTTTATTAAAAAAAATTCTACAATCACCTTCTTCACTTTCAATTGTATTAGAAATGGACGTCCCCCGCCCCCAAGTTAAAACTACAGCATTTTTTTAACGACAACGGTATGACACTTCCTATCTCCTGAACTTTTGTATTCAGTTGTGTAAACATCTCCAAAGGAACCTTTTCCTACTCTCTGATTTACCGGCAATTCACTACATTTGAAGCGTAGAATCTCTTCTGCAATTTCGCTGCCAGGTGACCCTCTTCGTATTAGCTGAGGAAGCTTAAACTTTCGAAAAACCGACATAGTTGAATTTTTTATCGCTCCATCTGAACATGTCGCTTAAGTTTCGCGCAAAAATGTTTCCCTCGGCCGCTCGTGTGATAGTCGGCCTTTGACCTCAATTGTTCAAAGGAAGCTATTGTTTTGTCACACCACCACCAAGATCGTATTCTCTCACAGTACACGTCCGTCACGCAATGTGCGTTAGGCCGAAAAAGAGCGTGCGCGCCCGAATAAAGCCTGCTTAATCTTGTTGAGGCCCTTAAATATTCCGATTGCTCCTTTAACAGGGATGTCTGTTCCAAACTTGGACGCAATGCATAGAGAAACAAATCCAAGAGCCGAAAGCAGTGGTGGCTGAAGAAAGACCAAGAAAAAGCACGCGCAACCTGCCTTAACATATCACTGCAAAGTTTTATGAGGAGCTGCACTGTGAAGTGCATATGAAGCTGGATATTGCTCCTGGTGTTTTGTTTAAATCAATTACCAACAAGACTACAACAGCCTTTTGCGTGATGTCACAAAAAAGGTTATGGCAGTTTGTGCACAAACTTGATTTAAGATGCCAAGAACTCATCCAGTTGGTGTGTTGTCAGTATATCACAGTATATTCTGTTGAAATGTAACTGTAGCTTGCTCTATCATTCTTTCAAATAAGCAAAGACCGCCCAAAAGTATAGCCTGATCTACTAGCCTATAAGTCTATTTGAAGCCCAAGTAAAAAATTCCTTGCAGTTTTCATATTTTCACTTGGTTCTGTTGATCAGTCAACCTCTTAAGTTATTTTGGAAAAGAGAAGTCATGACTTGATTACTGTAGAAAAATAAGGTATTTGGCATCAGTATAAATAAATCAAGGTTTAATGTAACTTCGAACCAATAATTTGTAATTGTCTATAATTTTTTGAAGCCCCATAATTTTTGGTCGACCTTTCCTTTATTTCAATGAAATTGTTGTTTAGAGCTTTTGAGTGATAGTTTTGTTATTTCAGTAGCATTATAATTGTAGAGAGATATGCAAGAATTTTAAGTTAAATTGCAAATAAACAATTGTCAATCTACTTTGTGTTGAATTTCTTTTTGACTACATGTATCTGTCCATACAATGTATTTAATTTGGACTAACTGGCATTTCGTGTGAATGTATCTCGAAGTTTTCAGGGTTTAAGCTGAAAATTTAACCATTAGTATCAATCTAATTAAAATATGTTAGGTTTTCAAGACAGGGTAAAGCTGTGTAAAGTAGACCTTTACGGCAGCCTTACACTAACCTTAAGCGAACTAAAGGCAGCGTAAATCTCTATTTTACACCAACTTTACGCTGTGCGTAAAGGTCTCTTAAATTAGTCTCATTACTCAAACTTTACGTCACTGCGTAATGGCCGCGTAAAGAGTGCCTTTACGAAGTGTAAATGTGGCGTAAAGCTGTGTAAAGTAGACCTTTACGGTAGCTTTGGGATAATATTACGCCAACTTAAGTGTTTTTTTCATGCTGTGCTATTCTCAAGTGAAAAACTGTCACTTTATTTCTGCGCTAACTTGCAATTGACTTAATAGTTATAGTTATATTTGACAGCTCGCGGACGCAATCGTCTGGGAATTATGGTTCTTGTGGAGTCTTGCTCTGTTTTTGCTTCACGACATCCCAAAGGTATCCAAAGATTAAATATAAAGTGAGCTACACCAAAACCTCTTTGTGGCAGAAAAAACGTCTGATTTCAAACTGGAGAATTTTATTGAGTGCTGATGAAAGGTCAAATTAAGGACATCGAGGGCCATTCGGCTGTCTTTCTATACTACTGCGCTTACAAGAAATAGTGCCGTTACAAGCGAGACTCGCTGCCTCGATCACATAACTCGGACATAACGCAAAAGCTCTAGCTATACATAATACATGGCATCTACTCATAGATATAGATAAATACAAAAAATAGCTCTGTCCTGCCATTTTTAAGGCATTTCTCTGCAATATTTATATTAATGCTTAAATTTAGCTCCGTTACGCGTCTGTTCCTTAACACTCATCCGGGATATAACTGGAATACATCGTAAATGCGCAGTACATTTAAAGCTTCCATCACAGAGCACTCTCTTACAGACTAAGCCTGTTTTTGTTCGAGCACCACAGCGCCTGCGTGTAGTGGTTATCTTACTACTCGGGGTCGAGGCTGCATCTGGGAATGCAAGGTTTAACTGACGTCTGGTATTTCCCACATGTCCCTTGGGTTTCAAAGTTACAGCTGAGTCATCCAGGCTCTCGATACTATCTGAAATAGGGAAAAGGGAAAGGTTTATTAACTATGGAAGTTATCAACAGAAAGGGCCTTGAAGCGTTTTTCGATCAAACTCGAAGGTGCGCTATAAAAGGAGAGGTCCCTTAGGTGCCTGGTAGACAAACAAATGGAGCTAACGAGATGTTTACTTCCACCAGCATGGTGGCAATGATGTAAAATGCGAGCCACCTTCTTCCATTTCAAATTTACTGCCACGAATAAAGACAGTTTCCATTGGAGAAAAGAAATACAAATCTCAAAAATTCTTGTATTGTGATGAGAACATGAAACAATTTTGAGGAATGCGCCCGCTCTTCACTGCTTTGGATCAGCTATAGCTCAAGCTGACTTGACTATTGAAGTTCTACATCACACGACGGTTGTTTGACAAATGGTCCAGAGGTACCCAAGGCACCTCTCCTTTTATAGCCCGCCATCGTGTTCAAGTGCCGTAAGCCAAAGCCAAAGTTATCACATCAACCAATCAGAAGAAAGAAAAATACCCTTAGAGCCAATGAGAACTGAAAATAACGTGCAGGAAACGCAGGCGACCAAGTCGTGATTGGTTCTAGTTTTGCATCTGATTGGTTGAGAGAAAGTAGCAAGTTTTTTGGACCAATGACAGAGCGAAGTGGACCAAACCAATGCAATCCAGGATTACCTTCGACAGGATTGACCTACTTGGTCGACTCACCTGCGTTGCCTCGCCATGTTCTGGGACGTTAGGATGAAGCGCTTTTCTGTTGAATTCTATTCTTCCTTGCGTAAAGCGTTGAATTCAGAATGAAGAAGGCAACTCCATTAGAGATTGGGGGTGTTCGAAAACCTTTCACAGTGATACGAGTTTTAGCCTCGAAGTATGAGAACAATTTAAAATGTTTAAGGAAAAAAATTGAAGCCTAATTTCGGAACGAAAACATGCATATATTTATGTAGATACGTATGTAGATACATAATTCCAAAAAAAAAAACAAACAAACACCTACCTATTGTATCCAGCATGTTCTCTGTATCATTTGGAGTTTCTTGTCGACAAGGAGAGCTCGCCCAATTTAAGTAATTTTCAGCGTTCGATGAGAAAAATTTCTTTTTCAGGTAAATGTATAACCATTTCCCTATAGGATCATAGGAACTATTATAAGCCATTGATAAGTGTGCAAAATACCACGTCAGTGAACTGGTCGCGTTTCATCGTAAATGGAGACAATTTGAAGGAAAACATACGAATTTCACATTTGCGAGTTATCTTGAGGATTTTGATCAAAGCAAGGCTTGCTTTGTTTTGTTTTGTTGTGGCAGTGATACGATTGGCACGTAAATGAAAATGTAAATACCATTACATACCTAGCAGAGCTTCAGCGATGATACAAGAAAGTGTACCGCACGTAAAACTGGAGTCAAAACTGATCTCCATCCATGCAATGATCGGTACAAAAACCAGGAGAAAAAGCCAAGTAAACAGAGGGGTATTCAGGAAGAAGATACACAGAGTTGCTAGGAGGAAATACCCAGCATGCATCAAGCAGGTGGTGACTAACGCTGGTTTGTCTCCTGTCCCTCCCAGATGTCGCGTCAACCAACCGAGTCTGTTGTCGACCTTATCTTGCATGTGATCGGTTACCTGTTAAAATAAATTACACGATAATAGTTGCTTCAGAAGCTTTTCAAGAAGCAATCATTTCACGCAAATCGTTGAGGTTCTATTCAAAAAATTAATTTGGAAATATAAAAGTAACATCCTAAATTTAATATTAAAAGCCGATCTTTTAACAATATAGTTTATATGCGAGGGGTTCTAAGCACAAAAGACTCAATTAAAAGACAAGTGATCACGCGCAGTTCTAATTTACTCACACACTTGCAATAAGTCAAACCAGATTTTTCTTACCTCTATTAAGTATCCAATCGTATCGGTGATAGTCTTCAGATTTTCCATGGTCTCATTGTAATGTTGAGTGGTCTCACTGTGGTACGATTTCATTTGAAGTGTGCTGTGGTCTACAACCGAATTCAAACAAACTTTCTCAGAAGGTAAAACAATAACGATTGGCATCTGATTTGATTCAAAATGTCGTGAACCAGCGGAGGTAGAAGGACCAGTGCTCAGTGATTGGCGCAGAAGGTTCGTGCCACCTCCTCAGCCAATCAGATGCAAAACTAAGAACAATCCAGAAAGCTCTGTCGCGCTTTCCCACGCTTTAGCACCCGATAGTTTCCTTTATAACGATTAGCCGTTGTGATGACTATCCCCTAGGTTATACTACATTACAATCGGTGGAATACAGCTCTGTTCAGCTGCACCAATCAAATTTTATTCGGTGGTTGTCAGTTGAGCTCATAATCAAAAATTAACCCCTTAACTCCTTGAGTGACCGGCATCTAATTTCTCCGAATTACACATTAAGGTCACAAGAATAAAGGAAACAATCGCCACCTCAAGAAACTCCTGATTGTCAAACAAATTCTCCTTGCCAGCACTACAAGAAACGTATAGAACAGTATGGAGAGTATGAATACCAATGTAGAAGTGTAAAGGGTTAATCATTCACAAGACAATATAAACTGTTAGTATTCTCTTTCGAGATACCTTATTCATGTGGTCATTAATTTTCTCCATGTAGTCAGAGTCTTAGTTACCTATCTTATTCCACACTTCTTCTGCCTTACTGCGAATCTTGTTCAAGTCCTCTACAATTCTGCGGTGTCTCTTTTCATGGTCCAAATCATGCTTCTGAATTTCTATTGTAGCATTCTCTGTTGATTAAGAACGGAAGATACTAACTTTTATGTTATTGTGCAATGAAAAGCATCTCTAACTCTTTATACTCTAATTTAAATTTCACCTCAATATTTTATTTGCATCTAATTTCCCAGCTGAGAACAAAACTGCCCGAGACACTAATAAATGTGTATGCATTTTTATCTATTTCAATGACGATTTGATTTGGATCGATCGACCACACTAGAAGAAAACATTGCTACGTGAGAATACGTTACCAGGACAAGGTAGAAAATTGATCCTCAGTGTGATTTGAAGATTGTAGTTCAAAGGTGATTAATCTCGGGCAGTAAAAAGAGGGAGACGATAATCAAGTAGGGTTGAAGGAAGAATCTTTTTCTTTGATAAGAAACTCTAAACTGACCAAGCTTTTCTTTGAGCGCCTTTGCCATATCTTTGAGCTGTTTCCAACCACTGTCTATGAGCGCCCTGACATTTCCTGTCAATGAGTACGCGATCGACCGCTGTACATCGTCATAGTTGGAATGCAGTTGCTCTTGCTGTTTCACAAGACGTTCCTGACCAGCGGTCACTCTAATCACAGTATCATCTGCCGCTTCTATCAGAGTCCTTTGACCTTCCTTTTCAATTCAACAAAAATGGAAGTTGCGCGTATCAACGGGCGTTCTGGTAGGGCGTTGGGCGAGGAGGAAAGCAGGAGGAAAAGAGATAACAGAGAGAGGGGAGCTAACAAGAAAGCCCCGTCGCTCCTCCCGTCCCCCTTGCGCCGCCCACCTCACTTGAACCCATTTCTTTCTCAGCCCCTCCAAGCAAAGCCTGTCAGTGACAGGTTAATTAATGTTTTTATTTATTGATAAAAATAATGAAATATTCTAATGACTGTCAGAACATCTGCTGAGAAACATTTCTTATCACAACCTTCATATAGTACAAAATCTCATTAGTTATTTTCTCCCAACTTAAAGGTGTTTTAAATGAGATGCTTCCACCTTTAACACAGATCTATCGTCATGTTGGGATGTCTTGAAGTTCCCACACCAATTGACACATCTTGTTTGAGGAGAGAATAAGGGTGATTGAAACTTACTTGTAAACCGTTCATAAGCTCCATTTGATTTTCTGCTTCACCGGCCAGCTGATTGACAGTGAATTCTGTCTTCAATCTGAGCTGCTGCTGCCGGGTGGCATAGCAGATCGACCGCGCCCTGCTGCTTATGATGCGATAACTGTCCCAAGTATTGGCATCCATATCAGCTGTGCAATCACGCAATTCCTAAACCGAAATTGCAAAAAAAAAAATTTGTTACCCTCACTTTAGTTTGCACATCTTTTTGGACGTAGCGATTGTCCAAACTGACCTTGCTACTCAGAAGCGATCGATGGATAAACGAAATTAAACATTTACCATGTCGTCTGTGCATTCGTACGTTTTCCTTCCTTCGCATTTCGATTGACAGTTTAAGAGAGCCACGCCCAGCCTTGCCAGTTCAACTTCGTTGATATCGCTACATGATTTCGAGATTTGGTCAATGACCTAGGGATCAAAAATGGTCGCAAGGATTTTTGACATGACTAAATTGTATGACAGTTTTATTATTTTTGGCTCAATTTGCAGCTTAATTAACACTGGCGGAAAATATCTAAACGATTACCGAGTCCTGTTGCCCTCTCACCCCCTTTCACTCCCAGATCTCAATAGTAATTCTCCTAACTGCGCGCCATAGACTTCTATGAATTTAAGTCTGAAGCATTTGCTATTGGATTATCTAATGATCCCCCAAGTTACACTTTATTCTCATCACTAGCTTGTCTGCCCGGTAACGGCTTCCTGGTCTGCCTTATATAGGATTGATACTGACAGAACAATTTTTGTCTTGGTCCTCGGAGTTTAAGGGTTAGTTAGCTCAAGGTTCAGGGTTGCGTTTAAAATCATTCTAATAGTATGCTGTCCTTGAAGCAATGAACCTCGTTGCACTCATTTGTAACTTTAAGAACAAGGTGCAAGTGATCCAAATCGAATGTCACGAACATGTAGTCGTGCGTTGAAAACCCCACGTGTATTTATATTCGCGTGCTAAGCATGCCCCGTAATACAAAAACATCTCTAGAGCGGAAACGTTCCGATCTGTCAAGCTCTGATCCATTACCCGAGAAATAGACGAGATCAGAACTCTTCTTCGGCAGTGTAACCGGGTTTATTGAAAACAAACGTTTAAGGTGAAACGAGAAAGCGTCTTCACCGAAGCACCTACAAATTACAGTTTTCTATTTCGACAGTATGCCTCCTGCTATCCCACAATTCTTAACAAAACAATACGTGAAAACGTGTAACGCAACGAGCTACGCGTGACAGAATAGGAATTAATTTGCATTTACCAGTGTAATTGCTTTTAATTGGAAAATATAACATTTACTGCTATTACCAAAACAAGATTTGTGAAATTAAAAACTGTTTGTATACTTTGATGATTTCATACTTACAATCTGATGACAGGTGTCCAGTGGTGCAAGATTTTCCATATACCTCTTGTCCTTGGCCAAAATTTTTTCTTCGACGGTCGTCATTTCAAAAGGAACTGGACTGCTCTTCAAATCACGCCCTTTCTCAGCTTCGGTCTCTTCAGTAGACGAACTATAAAATGGCCACCAAGCATTGGTGGATACCAGCAACATGCACAAGAACTTGCCAATGAACAAACAACGCTTTAAATTCATTCTGTATCTACTAAAAAAAAAATAAGATGGGGATTGGTGATTTAGAATAACAATGCAACGGTAAAACAATTGTGACATCCCAAGACTATTTTTGAAAGCATATTACAGCCTCAAGTTCTAGAGGCGCGATACTTATGCTCAATAGGTATTATAATTTACTTTTCCAAGTGAGTTGAGTAAATTGCCGCAGAGAGAGATCCTAACGAGCGGACGATTCGAGCATTAATACTTTGTCAGAGCCTTTCGTCGTCAACCCCTCGTTTTGCTCTGAAAAAGGTCTACTTAGGAAGTTATTTGAAAAAAATATAGCTGATTTCAAACCGTAGGCAACAGTGGTCGCTCTAGAAATAACGAGCCACAACATTCGACGAACGTACGCATGCATTCTCGCCAAGGTAACCGTGCTATTAAATTCCGCGCTCGGGAGCTTTCTAAAAATTTACTGCCTAAACGCATATGAGCTTCTAGCTGTCACTCGACTTTGCCAAACAGAGCGCACATTTTCCAGGAGCCTTCAGAACTTACCTGAAAAACTTTCCCTTGCAGTGAAATATTTGAGTACACCCTCGTAGTTGACTTTTAAATGTACTGCGCACAGTTGCACGTGAAATTTTAACCGCACGAACTAATTCTCAAAGGACCTCTTTGACGTTTTATTATTCGCGCGTTATCTTTGAAGGAAAGAGCAGGTGTCAAAAGTCGTCTTTTTTTGTCCAAATGAAAACTTGAAAGGCTGCCATCACTGTTTAGTTATTTGCAACGAACGTGAAACAAAGAAAATTGAGTTTCCCATGCGGATTCCACACTACTCAATACTTACGCAGCTGCCTCTAAAAGTACGCGAGCAACAGAGGGCTTGCTGGCAGCCGTATGAATATACAATAGACTGTTCTAACGGTATGAATATACCGTATACTGTTTTACGCGTTCTCTTCCCCAAGGGGCGCCGAAATGATAGCGGCAAGGCAGATATAAACAAAAGCATGACTCTGGGACAGAAGCTAACCTAGGAAGAGGAGGCCGAAGAAAATACGCCTAACCCAGCATGGCAGATAGGAATGGAATGGGCCAGGAACCCATCTCCTGAGTGAGCTAACGAGTGTAATTGAAGTCCATACCTCACCATCATAACATGACTACGTCAGAACTTGAGGCAAAGAGGTCGAGGTCGGAAAAATGTCACGAGGGATTCTGTATCCCGATGAGACCAACAATTTCTAGTCACTTCACCAGTGCAGATAATTTCGTACCTGTTTTAAAATGTTATCGGTCCTCTTTGGCGGCTCTTAAGCCGAGGGCTGAGACAATTTCGTTGCTGAGACCGAGGCATGGGTAGTAGGGACGGGAAGGTGGAGCTCGTGGCCGCGGAACCCCTCTTGTTTCTAAGACATAATCCCCAACTTCCTTCAAACAGCCTAATAATCGCACACAATTCATCAGAAACGTTTTAAGCTTTATTCAAACAGACGCACAGTTGAAATGCCTCCGAATATCATAATTTTGAGATAAAAAGTTTTAGTACAAAGATATCATAAATTTCTACTCAATATAGCAATAACCTCAAACTTTTAAAGAGACCGAAGTCCATAAAAATTTCAAATGCGTGCGTTTTAAACGCAAATTCCAGACCAAAATTATACCTTTTGGGTTCCGCTAATACCATGTACCTATTGACGGAGTTTGGTGCAGCCGAACAAGATCTCACGGTTCACAGTGTTGTCCATGGAAGCTGGAAAATTGGTGCGATTCAATGTCTACTCTTACAAACGTGTCATTTATTCCGAATGTGTGTAGCCCAATTTGCAACTTAGGGGCATGTCATCGATGACCCCATATGCCGCCTATTTTATATCCCAGTCCGGTTGATCAAAATCTTTTTGACAACACTAGGTCTGTGAGTCACGACTGAGAGCCAAACAAATCAGTCAATCGACTCAGTCAGACCCAACTCAGTCAATTGAAGCACTTAAATCTAAAGATTTAAAACCCGTTCGCAGTTTTTTCGCCTCGCCATCGCATCCAGGATCAACGCTACCAATACGCTATGGCTACCCATAGGCTACCCTACTCATACGCTACGCAAACCAAGAAAGAAATCTGGAATAATCACTTATTTATGCCTTTGCACTGATGCATGTCATGCCATCGAAAAAAAAAAAGAAAAAAATTCTTGTTACAATGAGGAAAACAAATATAAATGCCACGTTTTAGCGAAAGGCAAACGGCAAAATCAAACTTTTGCGGAGTGCCTTTAAACAGACTAAAGTAAATTGTAAATATTTACTTTTGCTGTGAAAGAATCATAAAACCTGCTGGCTGTGAATGAGGTAAGTTATTAATCTTTCTGTTTGAAGAACTTAGGGGTTAGAGAGCGAAGTCAGTGGTAATTATAGCAAGCTCAGTTGAAAGTTTGCCTTCGCTGCAACCATTGATCGTTTATACCGTCTGCTTTCAGCAGTAGGTAATTTGTACACTTGAGTGAAACTTTTTGCATCTGTTACAATTTTTCTATTTTGTTTTTACAAGTCCGATAAAAAAAGCTTTAAACTAAAGGAAGAAGGAGGAAAGTGAAGATTTTGCCGTTGTCATTATCAAAAACATGCAGTGGCGTGTTAATCACCAAAGCCACAGCCATTTCATGAAGTGTACATATGAATTTTTCTTCACGAAAAATGAATTTAAAATATAGCTGGATATACTTTTCTCTGTGTATATATATATATATAATCTCATATAAAAACAATCTTTTGGTATAGCTTATACTGAAACGCAGTTGTATCTTTTAAAACACTCTTGAGGAATTCATAAAATTAACTCATAAACTATACTGTTTTGGAATAGTATATGTTAAGACTCCAGGCGCCGTTTTTTGAAAGGAAGTATAACACTATTCTACAGATAAATCGCTATCCAGCGGAAAGGGTTAATATAACATAAAACATAAGGCGCTATTCAAAGGATAGCAACTCATCCGGTGAATAACGCTACCCAATTAAACTTCGAACAACTAGGGACAGATCTCTTACTGCTGGAGCATAATTATAACCCAGTCTCAAGGACTTGAAGCGACAACGAATATTACTACTTCTTTTAGTCGGATACAACTCCTTGTACATTCCTGTGATTAACGTGCGAACCTTAATGTCATCGCGTCTCCCACCAGCATTTTTATGTACAGAGAGTATATTGGTGCAGTGTAGATAAAAAGATGTCTACTTGTGTGAAGGGGGTTTGTATTGCGTTTGCAAAACAAAAGAAAAAAAAGCAGTTTGCTAGAAATTTAGAGAATAACACTCTTACATGTAGTCACTCTTGAAAATGCTCAGTGCACCACTTCGCTGATGTACATATCTTGCCTTAACAAGCGGGTGGAGAACCAAGACAAGCAGTCTTTTAGATCATAGAGGCCCGCTTCGATTGAGAAACCCTTCAAAATGTACAATAGCAGCGAAAAGATAAATGTGAGACTTGAGGATCTTAAGGAAGGCTGGGAATTAGACAACGAGGCAGATGGTTATCAGGTGAGCAAATCATTAAGTCAATATCAGTTAAAAATTATGACCCTATGACAACTTGATGTATGGTTCTCTTTACATTATTTTAAAAAATGCACGTTTAGCCTCTAATAGAAAATCTCAATAATAAATAAATCAAATCTATTAAACGTTAGGCATTATCCCTTAAATGAGAGAAGCAGTACAGTGTTGGACTGGTAATCTGGTGGCTCTATGTTCAAACCTCCAGCTGCTTCTCATTGGTTTAACTCCTTGGCTGTGCTTTGTGTATAGTCGACTGGTCTGCCTCCTGCCAGTTGGAATTTTTTAACATTATGTTATTTACAATGTTTGTTTGCAATTTGGTTTTATCAACCCTGTAAAGCACTATTGGGGAAGCAGTCAATTTATGCTGTTATCGTTAATGTTGCTCTAGCTATTATTATTGTTGATATCAAATTGTAATTGAATGTGATAGATAAGTGACATCTAAAAACCATTATGTGACAGTATATAGCCCACAAATGTAACAAAGTGGTCTAACCGAGTGTTCATGTCACTAACTGAATACATATATATATAGAACGGTTAAACTTGATATCCGTGAAACATTGCTTGATACATATTGTATATATATATATGTATATATCGCAAGTCGTTAGTGGAACTCTCAGGCCAACAAAGGTGCACCGCGCCGGGAGGATCAATAAAGACTCGGAGTCCAAGCCTCACAGCAAACACGAACGCAGAAAGTTTAAGAATTGAGAGGATGGACAACTTCTGACGTAAAAGATATAAAAAAAAATATAAAAAATTTTAATAAAAGACGTTTCGGTCAGAGACCTTCTTCAATTATTTACCCAGTTATTTAAATAACTGAAGAGGGTCTCTGACCGAAACGTTTTTTATTAAAATTCTTTATATTTTTATGTCAGAGGTTGTCCATCCTCGCAATTTTTAAACTTTCTACGTTCGCGTTTGCTGTGAGGTTTGGACTGCGAATTTTTATATATATATAACCAAAATAGCGGAATGAGATCATCATCCACTAAAAAGTTCTCAATAGCAGGGCTAGAGCTATGGATAATTATACCCCAAGATTTAGGTTACTTGAACTTTTACTGCAACTCATGAGAGAGTTGTAGTAAAAGTTCAAGTAACCTAAATCTTGAGGTATAGTTATATATATATATATATATAAATATATGAATATATATATATATATATATTCATATCTCGCTAGTGGAACTCTCGATCAGGCCAACAAAGGTGCACCGCGCCAGGAGGATCAATAAAGACTAGCAGTCCAATCCTCACAGCAAACACGAACGTAGAAAGTTTAAAAATTGCGAGGATGGACAACTTCTGACGTCAAAAATATAAAATAGTTTAATAGAAAACGTTGCGGTCAGAGACCTTCTTCAGCTATTTACAACTTTTGAAATAAAAAAAGAGCATTAAATAAGATCGAAGTGCTACTGATTACGTAATTACAGATAACGACTAATGAACTGGTGCTAATAAAAAGATCACAAAAAACCTAATTACAAAGAAAACAGTGGACAAAATACTAAGAGATAAGAATACTAAATATGTTAAAATGAGTGGCGTGACCAATTGCAAAGAAGCAATGCGGCAAGCAAAGAAACGGAGAGGCCCCTTTTTAACTACAACTGTAAACCGTAACAAGATCCCAAAACAAGGGCTTTGGAGGCCGAAAGGGCAAATTAGCAACAAAATCCCTGGCGGGGCCCTTAAATGATATTAATCATAATAAGATCCCTTGGCAGGGCCTCTGAGTCCAATCCACACCTAAAGGGCCGACAAAATCCAAGAAAAGGGCCTTTGAACGATCAATTAGTAGCGCCTTATATAAGATGGAAAATTAATTGTAGCAAGTTCTATTTTTAGAATGAAATTCCTTTCTTTTATTCAAACCATGGGGTGCCAAAGAGAACAACTGAGCACTCCAATGAGCCTCTTTTGTGATTAAAAGCCTATCGATCTCCTCAGAGCAACTAGGGGCCTGTGCCTGATCAATGCATTGGAACGAAAAATCGTCCAGGGTGTGTGGTGTTTTGTTAAAGTGTATCGCTACTTCACAAGTTGTTTTCTTTGTGAGTATAGCAGGTTTGTGATTTCCAAATCTAACTTTAAAGTCGGTAGTAGTAGATCCCACGTATTGCAGGCGACATTTCTTGCAAGAAGCCAAGTAAATCACATTTTTAGAATCTCAGGAAAGTCTAGAGTGAATGGTGTAATTTTTGCCCGTCTGAAAGCTGAGAAATGTTTTAGATTTAACAAAGAAATTCTGACAGAGGTCGCATCTTTTCCTATCGCACTTAAAGCAGCCATTGTTATGAGGAATGGTTTGTCTCTCTGAGATTTTTCGATCGACGAAAAGATGATATGATAGAACTTCGAGGAAAAAGTTCTTTTAATTTGGAGTTAGATTGCAGAATAAACAAATGCTTTCTGATTATGTTGCCTTCGTCGGGCATGTTAGGATTAAATCTAATAATAAATGGAAATAGTTTCTTCGTTTCTTTTCCACGAGTCCTGAGTAAATTATTTCTAGGAATGGCGGAGGCTTTGGAGAATTGTCTAGAACTAATTTAGAAGGGTAACCCCGGTTAACAAGGTACTCTTTGTACTCAGCTGTTCTCTCGGCAAAAAATACTTTTTCAGAGCAATTTCTTTTCAATCTTGTGGCTACTCCAAAAGGAATAGCCTCAAGATTATATCTTATTTTTCATTTCCTTTAGATTTCTCTACTTTTAGATGACAATTTTGTACAATTAGATTCTCCAACAATTAGATTTTCCTCTTACTAAACTAGATTTTATTTTATCTTTTACTTGTACATATTTCAAATTGTAATATTTTCCTAGGGTAGGCACCCCGCATGGGTGTGAGTGTGCCCATCCCTTTTGGGCCTTAAATTTTTTTTTCAATTTTTTAATTATATTTTTATTATCATTTATTTATTCATTTATTTATTTTTTTTTTTTGTGTTTGTATATCTTCATTTTGATCTTGCCCAATAGAGCTTGACATAACCATATCCAGAAGTGGAATCCTGTAATGGAGTTCAACGCGCTGCAAACATCTTGAGCTTATCGATGTAGCTTTCGCGAAGGACTAACGATTGAAACTGCAAAACAGTTTCTTTTTATGTATATGAGAACGATCCTTCGCAGTAAAGCACTATTTGAGCAATAGTGGAAATCAGACCTGAAAAAAAAAAAAAAAAATTTTTTTTTTTTTTTTTTATACTAGTTGCTCCACATGTTGATAAAATTTTGGGTTGTAGATTATGGGGCGTTCTGATGGCCTCTGAAAGTAGGCGTCTTAACGATGCGATTTGAGGAACCGCTAGTATTCTGGGGATTTTCATTGAAACGTTTTACTCCTGACTGATACCGTTTTGCACCAATCAATCTGGGATTATTCGCAATAAACCCGTACAGGCCTGATTTTTGTCGGGTCTGATTTTCGCCATTGCATAACTAGCGCTCTCTACTGCGAGGATCGTGCATCATACGTATCTGATGCTGACAATGAATTAATTATTCGTGATTTATGTCCTTCAGGTTATTCATTTCATCATGTTCCTAGACCCGGTTCTACTCGTGGAGGAGGAGTTAGCTTGTTATTTCGATCATCTTTCAACTTAAAGTTGCAGCCGCTCAAGAGGTTTTTGTCCTTTGAATATATGGATTTGTTATCGTCAAGTACAGTCGGTTTAAAACTCAGAGTTATTATTGTTTATCGCCCACCTCCCTCGACCTTGAATGGTTTAACACCCTCATTGTTCCTTAATGAGTTTTCTACGTTCCTGGAGCACTATATCGCTGATCCCGGTGGACCATTATTAGTTGGTGATTTTAATATACATGTTGACACCTATTCTTCCCAACACTCAACTGAATTTCTCCAATTGTTGGATTCTTTCAGTCTTACTCGACATAAACATGGCTCAACAAATAAAGATCGACACACCTTAGATCTTTTGATTACAAGATCTGATGATAATATTGTTTCGAATTTAACAATTGGTTCTCCTTTTGTCATCTCTGATCACGCTGCTGTTCACTTCCAGCTCTCGCTTAATAAGCCGCCGCTCGACAAGAAGATTATTTCATTCAGAAAGCTACGATCGATTGATTTTGATAATTTCAATGCTGATGTTACGAATTGGAGCCCTCCTGATCTTTTTGTCTCGTCATCTTCATCCTTGGATTATTTGATTGATCAATATAACAGAGTCCTTACTTCCATACTTGAGACTCATGCTCCACTGCAAACCAAGATAGTTACTTTGCGTCCCGCTTCACCTTGGTATTCTAAGGAGATAAATAATTTAAAGAGATCCCGTAGAAAACTTGAACGACGCTCGCGAATGACCAAACTTCCTTCTGATCGTAAGTTGTTTATTAAGGGATGTGATGCTGTCAACATCTTAATTCGTGACTCCAAGAGGAATTATTTCGCATCATTAATCAATGAGAATCAGTCAAATTATAAACAGCTTTTTAAGATAATTGATAAACTACTACAAAGGAAAACAGATATTCAATATCCCCCCTGCAAATCACCCACTGATCTTGCCAACAAGTTTATTGAGTACTTCACTACAAAGATAGATAGAATACGGGGTCATATAACGACTGCTGCTTTCTCTCATCGAGATACAGTTCCTGTTGTTGATAACGCCTGTCCATATTCTTTTGATGTTTTCAAAATGGTAACAGCGGACGAAGTTCATACAAGTATCATGAATCTGGCTGCTAAGTCATGTGCTCTTGATCCTCTTCCTGGTTATGTTACAAGAAATGCACTTAGTGTTCTGTTGCATTTCATTTCCATAATAATAAATATCTCATTGGAATCTGGTCAGATGCCTTCGCAACTCAAGGTTGCCATGTTACGCCCGCTCCTTAAGAAACCTTCTTTGGATCATACTCAGTTCTGCAATTATCGCCTTGTATCGAATCTTTCATTTATTAGCAAAGCAATTGAAAAATTGGTAGCTAATCAACTTATCTCCTACATTAGCGAATATGAGTTAAATGAGACATTCCAGTCGGCGCACAAGCAATATCACAGTACTGAAACTGCACTTATTCGTGTTCACAATGATATTCTTTCTGCCATTGATAATCCTCGAATCGTAATTTTACTGTTGTTAGACCTTTCCGCTGCCTTCGATACAGTCGATCATACCATCCTCCTCTCTCGTTTACGTGTACGGTTTGGGATAGCTGGAAAGCCTCTATTATGGTTGCAATCTTATTTATCGAGTCGCACGCAATATGTCTCCGTAGATGGTGGTACTTCTACGAAACATCACCTTAAATGTGGAGTGCCACAAGGATCTGTCCTGGGACCCATTTTGTATTTGCTTTATACTTCACCGCTTTCAGATATCGTAAAGAAATTTAACCTGAGCTATCACTTTTATGCTGACGACTCACAGCTTTACTTGTCTTTCCAACCAACTGTACTGGGTGATAGGGATCTAGCGGATTCTAGCATTGAGAGCTGTGTGGATGAAATCAATCATTGGATGATGGTTAATCACCTTAAATTAAATAAAGACAAAACTGAATTATTGGTGATCTCCGCTAAACATCTTCCAAGACCACTCCTTCACGAAATCTCAATTGCTGGTGAGACTATCCATTCCGTGCAAAAGGCGAGGAATATCGGCACTATGTTCGACAGCCATTTTTGCTTTAAGGATCATATTACTGACATTTGCAAATCTTCATTTTATCATTTGCGAAATATTAGCTATATCAGGAAATATCTTTCAGCGACCACTACTGAATTGCTGGTTCATATGTTTGTATCTTCGAAGCTGGATTACTGTAATTCCCTTTTGTATGGCCTACCAGCCTTCACTATAAAAAAGCTACAACACGTCCAGAATGCCGCGGCGCGCCTCGTCACACTTACAAAAAAAGCATGATCACATTACGCTTGTTCTTTTCAATCTTCATTAGCTTCCCGTTAATCAACGTATTATTTATAAGACTTTACTTATAACCTACATTTATGATTTGCTTACATCTTACACCCCATCGCGTCAACTACGCTCATCATCCAAGCACCTTCTGGTTTCTCCATCCTATAACTTGAAAACATATGGCGCAAGATCCTTCTCTGTAGCAACACCATCATTATGGAATGCTTTGCCAAGTGAAATTAGAAATGCTCAGTCTGTGTCTGTTTTTAAAAGTAGATTAAAAACTTTTCTTTTTAGAAAAGCCTTTTATAATTTATATTAGCTGTCTTAAGTGTTAATGTTAAAGTTTTTGTAGGCGCCTTTGAACAGTAGGATACTGGCGCGGTATAAGTCTTTTATTTTATTATTATTCCCAGCAGACTTGTATGAAGAACTGCTCTCATTTTAAGCAGAAACTATTAACCATGACCTCTATTCTGAGTAAAATGTGATACATTTTGATTCATTGATGTGAGGGCAGCTGGCAAGAAGTATGGGTCAGGGATTAATTTGATTATTTTCCCTCACATGGGTGTATTCTCGGGGATCATCAGAGTATGGACAGGTAAGAAATACAACTTTGTCAATGCAAATTTTATCAGCATCCTTGCAAGATGTTCCTTTCGATTTTAACCCTTTAACTTAACCCCAAAGTCTGATTGTCAATTCTCCCCTCTAACTGCTACACATTTCCTTGGAAATTAGTTACAAGAATTTTACGTTAGATCAAGATAGCAATTTCTACATGATAAGTTTGAGTATCTCACTACATGTTTACAGGATAATAATTTATATGGATGTTATAGGGACTTGAACGATAAAAGGCACAGCCCTACCTGAATGCCATTTCTGAGGTGGTAGTTTTCAACTTTGAACACAAAATCTTTGAATCAGACAATGCATTTAGAAATAATTTCATGATTCACATGATAATTTTTTTTAACAATGTTGTGTTATTTTGACGAAAGCTTGGCCAAGGAGACACACTGCAACAGACAAGGCCTGTCTACATTACCGAGCTATTGGGCAAGAAATGTATAGCAGTTATGTGTGGACATTATCACTCCATGGCTCAGTCAGCAGATAACCGGGTGGGGTCGTGGGGGTGGGGAGTCCATGGACAGTTAGGAGTGGACAGCATTAAAGATGCACTCCTCCCAACACATCTGCAAGCACTTGATGACTATCAAGTGACCAAACTAGCTGCTGGGTATTCACACAGTACGGTACTTACAGCTCAGGTTGGTTTTGGTTTGTTGCAAAGTGTTCCGAACTGAAAATTTATGTTTTGTGTTACTTCATTTTCAGTTTGTGTAAGATGTTGCGTGTTGAGTGAGTGGACACTGGGTCCAAGTGAGTGGAGACTGCGTGGGAGTTTATGACTTATTGCAAACACGTAGGCTCGACGTTCGGGTCGAGATGGTCGGAATGAGATGTAATGTCAAAGTTGTTCGTTGCGTTAAGTGAGTAAATCATTTACTTTCATGGTACTTTCGGGTTCATTTGGAGAAACAGTATCGACGACTGGTCGAACGTAAAGGAGTGTTTGACTCTCGTTTGTTGCTGCGAAGAAGTCGGTTTTCGCATATCGGCGAAAAGGCACTAGTGGCTGTGCTGCAAGAGCTTGCCAAGAAGCAGTAGACAGAATAAAAACATATTAAGTTTAGTTTAAGTTTATTGCTTGTTACAAATCAACTTAACGCCTTGTTCCCAGTTGGCTTGTGAGCTCAATTGGTAGAGCGCTGCACTAGTATCGCAGAGGTCAGTAATTCGAATCCCGTACAGACCTAATTATTTTCAGGTCTGATTTTCGCTATTGCTTAAATAGCGCTATCTACTGCGAGGATAGTGCATCATATGTATCTAATACCGCAGTACAAAATATATGAACTTCATATATTTCATTGTATCTCATTTATCACTTACACGGGTTTATTACGAATCAACTTAACGGCCTGCTCCCAGTTGGCTTGTTAGCTCAATTGGTAGAGCGCTGCACTAGTATCGCAGAGGTCAGTGGTTCGAATCCCGTGAAGACCTAATTTTTTTCAGGTCTGATTTTTGCTATTGCTTAAATAGCGCTATCTACTGCGAGGATCGTGCATCATATGTATCTAATACCGCATTACAAAATATATGAACTTCATATATTTCATTGTATCTCATTTATCACTTTCACGGGTTTATTACGAATCAACTTAACGGCCTGCTCCCAGTAGGCTTGTTAGCTCAATTGGTAGATCGCTGCACTAGTATCGCAGAGGTCAGTGGTTCGAATCCCGTACAGGCCTAATTTTTTTCAGGTCTGATTTTTGCTATTGCTTAAATAGCGCTATCTACTGCGAGGATCGTGCATCATATGTATCTAATACCGCAGTACAAAAAAGATTCCGTTATCTCTCACTTTCAGATCTGGTGTGTTAGTTGTCAAACTTTATTTTCCGTATTTCTGAGGGAAATAAAAATTAAAGCGTTCACTGTGCTCACATTAAAAGCCTGTCTTTGTCGCTTGCAATCTGTATGCCTGCTAAATTGCTCTTATGGACAAATAGCAGGTATTAAAGCGAGGGAGATCAAAATCTTTATTTCGTAATTGTGGGCTTTAGCCGCTTTTTTGAAGAAAAGTCAGTAAAACGGAAAAATAATTCCAATTTTACTTTCCTTTCATTTTGTTTTAGAGTTACCTCCATCTAAAATTAACACTAAAGATAACCTAGCAATTTCTGATTTTGGGGGGACGAAATAGAAATTAGCGTTCGTCTAACTCATGAAAACCAATTAAAAAAGCCGAACAGAACGCGATAATTCAAGAATCATGAACTGATTGAGCAAAAGAAAAACAACAAAAAACTGAATGACTAAAAGCCTTACTAATGGCCGTCTGTAGCATTGGTATTGACCCCTCAAGGCTAACAAAGCGTCAGCTTAGCTTTTCACCTAAGAGGGCTTAATCAAACAGAAATACACATTTGTGGATAAGAGAAGTCAAAAGGGAACAGTGACTCCTCCAACGTCTGCCTCAACAAGGAACAATCACACGCTTTAACGTTAGCCGGACATGGTGAACGCACGATCGCTTTCATTTAGACGTGCAAGTCAATAATCAGTACTCTGTACTAATTACCATTTGGGGGATAAAAAAAATCTTTTGTGACCAGCAGGCTGGTCTTAAATCTGGCGAAAAGAGAAAGATCACGTTCTCTTTTTGAGTTTCACCCGAGGTTTTTGTACTGCCGAAAGTTTTGTTTTGTTTTCTACTTACTGGCGTTATTCGCCCCGGCAAAGGACTCCCAAGCATAACTAAGTGGTTGAGTAGTACGCCAATACCAGCAGTTACAGTTAGCGATCTTGTTCCTTTTCTGTTGTTTTGAACTAAACTGGCTGGTTGTCTGGTGAAAATTGGTGGTAACGCGTCGTGGATTCTTCTAGGGGGTAGGTGTAAAACTTTAGGATAATCGCAGACGACAGAGCAAAAACTAATTGTTGCACCCTAATTTACGTGCCTGAATGCATTCGAAAAATCCATATCAAGGAAGTAAGAGAGGAGTGGGTCTTGACATTCTAATTGTTTTCATTTCATAGGTCTCCCTTGTATGTAAACACAGCAAACAAAAACTAGCTTTTCAGGGCCAGGAACCAACGGGCGTCTCGAGAGACGGGCAAAGCAAAGGCGATAAAAGTATATAACGCCATTTTTGCGCTAAGAGCCTATGGCTGTTTAGTGGCTATCGAAGTTCTAATTCTCCGCATCGATCCCTTGTATTTTAATTGCTAAGAGTTTGGTGTGTCATCGAGGAAAGTTCCTTGTCTTTCTCCTCCTCTCTCTCCTCGTCAACCGTCTGCTTAGTAAGACATCCACATCGAGATATAGTTTAATCAAATATGGGATAAGCAATACTTAAGGAGCCGTGTCCGTCTTTTTTCTCTAGCAAAAGATTTACCCTCAAGATAAAGGGTCTCCAAATAACTGTTGGTTAGGTTGATTAAGAGGAAGTAGAAAGTATGTTAGAGGGAAAACGAGAATTTCAGACTGAAAAAGCTTAATATCTAGAAGGTTAACGTTGGTTACAAACATGGCACAAGAAATTCTCTAAGATGCACAGACATCCTCAACGAGTTCATTTTATTTTGAAGACGCTCAGCTCTACAATTGGGAATCACTTCTTTTCTTGCATTTTAGACTGGCAAACGATCATTTATACTAAGAAAGCTGCCTCTGTGAACATTCAGTGTCTTAAGATGAGATGTAATCAACTGCTGGTAGATAACTGCTATGAATAAAGCACTGGCCTAGAAAAAGCATGGCATAAAGTATAAACAATAAAAAAAGTTCGACAAAAAGTTTTGGTACAAAAGCCACTTTGGCCCAACTGGCAGAGCTAGAGACAAATTAGAGAGACAAGGTATTTGCCTGAGTTGTGGGTTATTATAACAACTGGTGTAGATGCCAAGGCACCGGCCCTCTTTACTGGGGGAGGTTAATCCACCGGTTTGGACACTCTGGTGGTCACCTGACAATAAACAAGGAGAGAATTAGACATCAATAATTGTATACTGAAAGATTTGGCTTTTAATTATTAACTTTCTGCACTAAATTCGCCAATGAATGATATATGTCAGGTAATATCCAGCACGTAAAGACGAGAAATATCTACATATTTTCTCACCTTTTTGGCGATAGCCGAAAACTTCATGACATGGAATGTTTCATCAAACATGGAAGCGCACATGTTAACATTGACAATCATAGCAGCCCTTCCTTTTCCACAGAAAAATCCCTGGAACAGTCTGGTGAGTTTACTTTCACGGAATGGGATGGTAAGTGTTTGATTCCTATAAAAATAAATTAAAAGTTTCGCTTGAGGTAAAAGATGACAGTTTTTTTTAATAAAAACATAAGGTACAGTATGATTGACATTTATTCTAAAGCTGAAAACTACTATGAACATGGATTTGCAGTCTGCTGGACAACTTATACTTACGGGTTTTTCTGATTGTAACGTAAATATTTCAGGCATTTTCTTAAAGTCATCAAGGAGGTGTTGATGTTACCAGCTTCTTTGAGTCTGTCTCCCTTGCTCTGGGTTTTTGAGTAGCGCTCAGATGCTGCTAAATCCACAAATGAAAGTCTGCAGAAAAAAAAGTTATGTTAATTGTAACTGCTTTAAGTGGAGCATTGTCTCCCCTCTGAGCAATGAAAACACACTCCAAACCAGCTAGGCCCTCTGTGCCATGGATCAAAGGGGCACTTCACACCCCAGCCCCTTGTGATGATACCCTCACAGAGGTTGATGAAGATATAGAGGGGAAAAGTGTCAAGAGAATCCATGTAAGAACATGGAGTTGTAGATGTCTATAAATATAAAGGTTCTGGAGGATACTTTACTACAAGTAGATGACATGTAATATTTTTCAATCAATGTCTTTTGAACTATTTGTGATTTCTAAATTAATAATTTTGAGAGAAAGTGCATGATATGTTCACCTCTTACCTGCTAACTCTTGCTACATGAGCATCATCTACAACTCGCAGAGCCTTAATGTTGAAGATACAGTGACTGAAGATTGAAAGAATTACTTTGTTAGTAATACTGGTATGCAATGATAAGATCCACTTCCATGTGTCATCATTATCATCACTACTATTACAACCACCATCATCGTCATCATCACCTCACCATAGCTAGTTGGCAACAAATATGCCATAGAATGGACCAAAAAAGACCCTAATGTAGCTCACAATAACATTTTGTTGTTTTTACCTACGACTGGAACATTGATTTAACTTTGTGGAAGCTATTCTTTGATTGTTCTGGCCAATCTTAAGAATCTATACACGAAGAAAAGAAAGATTGTTTAATATCAGAATATGTCACCCCTCTGAGCAAGTAAACAAGCCATATTTGAATTATTGGTAATTGTGAGCAGGTAACCTGAGAAGGGAAAACAGAAGGTGGAAAGGAAGCAGGATGGAAGCATATCTTACCTTGTAGGCTTCATCAGCATTGGAGACGTAAATTTCTCTCAATCCTTTATTAATAAATGTATATAGGCATCATTAGCAACTTGCCTTAAATTTTCCACTTTATGAGGTAATTATTATTATTAATAGCATTATTTATTTACTGCTAATAGTTTCTTAAGTTACAATAAATTAACAAAAACATATTGGAAGAGAAAAGTCAGGTATTGGTAATTTAGTCCTCCTTAATTGTCACATCCTTGTCAACTAATGATCCGTTTGATAGGTCTAGCTGAGTGTGCAGTTTTGTTAAAAACTTGACCATTAAAACAAATTAGTTCTGAAAGTGAGAAACCATAGATAGCTATGACAGATTCTCAAGCACAAGGTCCTTGTTGTTTCTGAAGACAGAAAACACAAATCTGCCAAGGTATGTTAAAAACTACTAGCTTGCACCTCAAAATCTGGATGTTTCAAATGTAATAAATAAACCACACTGTTTGCCAGGAAGAGGCCAAAGGAAAACAAAATGAAGCATACAGTGCCATACAAGCTAAAGGGAACATGACAGTCACCTATTTTATTACATGCAAATTTGTAAAAATAATAAAATAAACTAAATTATTAATCATTTCTGAGCAATTAATAAAGCAACAAGGCTATCTCAAAGGTTTGACTTTGGTCTTTAATCAGCACATACCTTTGATATAGGGATTCCCATTTGAGTCATCACCTAGTCTGAGTGCTGTTCTTTTTTTACCGATCCCTGTAGGATATGGCTCCAACAGATCAAAGATTGTTTCATTGTAGATTTCGGCGAAAGAAACCCAAACAGAGAATTTAACTGGTCCTTGTGTATCTACATTGATTGTGGTGTCATCTGCAACCCTGGAGACATTCTCCTTGTTATCAATGGAAGACTCTAAAAATCGAATTTAGAGAAAATACTGATGAACTGCTTTCTTGGGAAAGGTCCTTAGCAAACTCTGTTACAGCTGAGGTAAATTTGCATTCAATCTAGTTCAAATGTTGCTTGCCTTCATTTCCTCCATCCTGGCTCTGCAGAGTGGAGTCATCAATGCAACTGACTTTTGACAAATGAGCTGTAGAGTCTTGGAGCAGTTTGAGAAATGCATTTATGTCAAAAGTCTGAAAGAACAATGCAATGCACTGCTTATTCAGATAAATATCATGTAATACCATAGCCACGTCTATAAGTTTCTCATCTCAAAAAGTATCCTACTTTCAAAACAATCTCTATTTTTTCACTATCAGCCAAACAAGGCTGAGATCAAAAATAAATTTTAAGAACATACTAACTACCCAGACTGAGTGTCAGTTAAATAAAAACGTCCTTATTTGCCCATTTTTTGTTAGACGTTCTCATTAAAAGAGAGTGTATTCATTTAATAATTGTGAGAGTTCGGTTAAAAAAAATATTTCCCGGCTAGGAAACCCTCAAAGGTTTATGAATAAAGGCTGATAGTTTCGAAAGAAACTGTTTGGGGCTGCGTCGGTGGGAGTAACTAAATAATCAAACAAAAGCTCATCTTTCAAACCACCAGTCTTAATATCACAGGGATCAACAAACGCTTTTCATTCCACTAATTTATTCCTGTTTTTCTCGTTGCCATGCTCCCACCAATAACGTAGCTCCATTTTCTGCCTTTAAAAGCCCCCAAAACCCACAATTCCTCTATTTGCTCCGACGAAGGGCTAACGCTCGAAACGTCAGCTTTTGTAATCGTTACGGTGGCCAATTTACCATTTCAACTTTGTTGATATACCTCAAAGGCTTACCTCACAACCCAACAGTGCCTATAATTACTGTAACTCACTTTGTTGAGAGACGAGAGTAACGCACTCTTGAAATTATTCTCCTTCTGTTCCTCGTCATCTGTAAGCCTAATAATATCTGTGCAGAATCTTGGTTTGAGGTTCATTCTCTCATAACTCTTTCCCGCTATACTGTTGAACAGCACATCAAGACTTCGAGGTAGAATCCCACCATCTTTGGGGGTTCCCTGAATTGTGTAAGTCTAAAAACATACCGTGAACAAAGATGTTTTAAAGTTAATGAACAACTGAACGAAAATAAAAAAAAAAATCACCGTGTAAATGACATCGGAACAACACCATCATGAATCCAATAGCATTCGAGAGAAGATAAAGAAGTTACAGCTCACTGAACGCGCAGTTACAAAATGTACAAACAAAACAGAAAGCTTGCTTACCTTACCCGAGTTTGCCACCCCGTAGGTGAAAACCAAACAATTTTGTCCGTTTATGAAGTCCGTCACAAGAGGAAGAGTTGTTTCATCGAAGAACTCTTTCTGTGTTGTATCCTCACTAAACACATTTGTGAACGAAAATCGATGCGAAATCTCACCGCCAGCGCGAGTGCTGTTTTTAAATGCGAACGATTCCTTTGGCGCCTTCATCAAAACCGTGGTACGGCTTTCTCTCTCTACACATTGTTGATCTTCGTTTGCCTCGAGTTCTTCGCTACTAAATGGCCGTGCTCGTAAATAAACCTTCACGCATTCTCTCCCAGAAGTTCCGGAAGAGGTCTTTTCTTTTGTGACAACATCAAATTCATATAAGAGATTCTTGCGAATGTCGGCATAATTGTCACAGATAGGATAGTCGTTCTGACAATCATCAGGCTCTTCTTCGCCGTCCGAAATACAACTACGTGGATGCTCAGACATTTCGTTCAACCAAAGAAATATTTTCAACGGATAAAATCGGTAGATCTAACAATATTTACCAAACAAATGTGCACAAACAACTCCCTTCTAAAAACACGAGAACAAACAGTTTTGAACTTGCCACTCCTTGATTTAACTTTCTTCTGATTGGTTCGTCAGCGAATGCCGCTGCTCATATTGAATCGTGGGCAGGTTCGTTCTTATGGCGCGTATTTACGAACAAAAATTTGACGTTGGCCGAAAACGTGAGTATTCCTTTCTCTGCTATCGACGCGAGCATTCCTTTCTCTGCTATCTAAACGTTAAATATTCCCATGAGACAATCAAAAATAACTTTCATCGCTTTTTTCTTTCATAAAATGAGATTATTCTTTGAATTGATGGTTTGTTTTTAAACAGAAACGTCGAGACTTAAACCATTGACGAACATGTAAGTAAGAAATTGTAATGTAAATAAACTTGGCTCACACTGATATCAATCGAAAATTATCCGCTGAGAATCACTCAAAAGTCAAACAGTTTGACAAAGAAGATATTCTTTCCAGATTTAAAAGTGCAGACAGCACTACAACTTCTGTAGCCGTTTTGGGTTTTTTATCTGCGAGCACAACAAACATCTTACGAGAATATATTCTTCCAATTTACTTTGTAGGATTATGATACTTTATGTTAGGTTTTATAACGTATTTTTGGGTTCAACATCACAACGGCAGAGCCTTATTTGAAGGCGAATCCAGTGGTTCGTTCAACTCCACAATCTGCATTTACTGCAACAAAAACTTTAAATTTTTTGACTGTGTATCGCTTGTAAATATGTTCGAGATTGTGAAGGTGAAAATAATCCAATGCAATCTTAAAACAAGGAAAAAATATCTTGACGTTTCGAGGCTTCAGTCGCTTTATTATCCGCAGATGATAACATTTAATTAACTAGTCTGTATTTTTATAGAAAGGCACAATTTAAAAAAGGTTATAAAATTTTATTACATAGGTTTCGTGGCATTTTTTGTGTGAATTAAACCAGCCGAACTTGTTACTAAACCATGGAAAGTTGCCCTGTATTCTGCAGGCTATTATTTTTTCTTTAGTCGAAAGGTTACCCTATGATAAGTGTGCTTTATCAGCTGTTTTGTACTGGCAGTTCAATCAACTTTGTTTATGTTTAAGGTCGAATACTCCAATGTACTGGACGAAATATCACGATTTACTTTTAGTAAGAGAAGTGCTAACTGTTGATCCGTATAGCCAGCCGAAGGGAAGTAGGGAGAGAGCGAGACTGTTGGAAGAAATTGCCTCGAACCTGAGTGCAGTGTCTGAGCCCCGTTTCTCAGTTTCTTTGAGGTCTGTAAGAGACCGTGTAAACCTGGTTCTAATAAAGAAACACAAAAGAAAGGCTGCAGAAGAAAGCAAAGCCAGTGGAATAGCAGTTGATGAGCCTTCAGAGTTTGATGCAGCAATTAAAGAAATATGTGAGAAAGCTGAGGGTGCAGAGAGAAATCAGCAAATGATATCAGTGGAAAGAAAAGCCAGTGCAGAGAAAGAGAAAAAGCAAGTGGAGGATATTAGAGCCAAGGCTTTGGAGAAAGTTGGAGCAACAAGAAAAAGAGTGGTTGGTGATGAGGTTAGTGAAGAGCCCGAGAAAAAAGAGAAAAGAACAAGGAGATCTGCTGCAGAGACCATGGTATACCTGAGGGAGAAGTAAGAAAAAGAATTTAAAATCAGGCAAGAAGAGCTAGAACTTAAAGAAAAGGAACAGTGTGCCCAAGCAAAGCAGCAAGAGGAAATGATACAGCAACTGATCCATCAACAGCAGCAGCAGCGAACAATGTTTGCTAACCTCCAGCACCAGCAACATCAGCAGCTTCAACAGCTAAGCCAGATGCAAATTACTATAATGCAGCAACAACAACAACAGAACCAGGCACTAGTGGCTGTGCTGCAAGAGCTTGCCAAGAAGCAGTAGACAGAATAAAAACATGTTAAGTTTAGTTTAACTTTATTGCTTATTACGAATCAACTTAACGGCCTGTTCCCAGTTGGCTTGTTAGCTCAATTGGTAGAGCGCTGCACTAGTATCGCAGAGGTCAGTGGTTCCAATCCCGTACAGGCCTAATTTTTTTCAGGTCTGATTTTCGCTATTGCTTAAATAGCGCTATCTACTGCGAGGATCGTGCATCATATGTATCTAATACCGCAGTACAAAATACGAATCAACTTAACGGCCTGTTCCCAGTTGGCCTGTTAACTCAATTGGTAGAGCGCTGCACTAGTATCGCAGAGGTCAGTGGTTCCAATCCCGTACAGGCCTAACTTATTTCAGGTCTGATTTTCGCTAGTGCTTAAATAGCGCTATCTACTGCGAGGATAGTGCATCATATGTATCTAATACCGCTGTACAAAATATATGAACTTCATATATTTCATTGTATCTCATTTATCACTTTCACGGGTTTATTACGAATCAACTTAACGGCCTGCTCCCAGTTAGCTTGTTAGCTCAATTGGTAGAGCGCTGCACTAGTATCGCAGAGGTCAGTGGTTCGAATCCCGTACAGACCTAATTATTTTCAGGTCTGATTTTCGCTATTGCTTAAATAGCGCTATCTACTGCGAGGATCGTGCATCATATGTATCTAATACCGCAGTACAAAATATATGAACTTCATATATTTCATTGTATCTTATTTATCACTTTCACGGGTTTATTACGAATCAACTTAACGGCCTGCTCCCAGTTGGCTTGTTAGCTCAATTGGTAGAGCGCTGCACTAGTATCGCAGAGGTCAGTGGTTCGAATCCCGTACAGGCCTAATTATTTTCAGGTCTGATTTTCGCTATTGCTTAAAAAGCGCTATCTACTGCGAGGATCGTGCATCATATGTATCTAATATCGCAGTACAAAATATATGAACTTCATATATTTCATTGTATCTCATTTATCACTTTCACGGGTTTATTACGAATCAGCTTAACGGCATGCTCCCAGTTGGCTTGTTAGCTCAATTGGTAGAGCGCTGCACTAGTATCGCAGAGTTTAGTGGTTCGAATCCCGTACAGGCCTAATTTCTTTCAGGTCTGATTTTCGCCATTGCTTAAATAGCGCTATCTACTGCGAGGATCGTGCATCATATGTAAAGGTTATTATAAACAAGAAACAAAAAAAAATACTGCTTTTTCATTAAGCAAAACGAAAAAGTAACTTTCAACTGAGCCGTAATCAATGATCGCCACGCATCGTACGGACCTCGAAATGCAAGGTTTTGAAATCTATTTTAAAAACCCTAAGTCTAGGTGACACACAATATTTTAAGAGAAATTGGACCCAAGGATGAAAAACACTTATTTTGTTGCTGCTCAAGTCAAACTTTAAAACACCGCTTTAAAAGAAAAAGTCTCAGCGTACAAGCCTCGAAATGCAAAATTTTGCGGCGCGTTTCCAACTGCACACGATCTGTCTCTAGCTTGAGCTTAAGATAAATAAGCAACATTTGCTAGTACACGCGAATAAACAATATGATAATGATAGCTAAATGATTCCACTTCGCTTTTGTTGGCCTGGATTAGTGAATTAGATGATCATTGACATTTATGCAGATATTTTTTTTTGGCCTTGCCGACTTTTGGTTTTAAAGTGGCTTGTTTTGCTAACCGAGCTCGATTCTCACGGAGCCAAAAGGGCTGAAGGAACAAGCAAATCCATATAAATTGCGTCTTTAAGGTGTCTGGTTGCAAAAAAACTAAGTTTTACAACTCCGTTGAGAGGTCTCGTTGGCTGTAGTTCTTGGTTCCTGTAAAAACTTCATTAGAATTTCACGTTGTTCGAACAGTAAACAAAGCAAAAGGTTTGTCATGGGGGTTTTAATTCGCAAATAATGAATTCTATTGATTACACGTGATATTGCACTAAGAAAACTGAGAACCCTCTCACAATAGGTTAATTTACTGAACGACAGTGCCGCCGCAGTGATCTGTTTTCAAACAGTAAAAGATGGTTACAAAATTAGGAGGACACTTCATTGCCTTAAGAAGTGCAGATTCCGTTATCTCTCACTTTCAGATCTGGTGTTAGTTGTCAAACTTTATTTTCCGTATTTCTGAAGGAAATAAAAAAGAAAGCGTTCATTGTGCTCAGATTAAAAGCCTGTCTTTGTCGCTTGCAATCTGTATGCCTGCTAAATTGCTCTTATGGACAAATAGCAGGTATTAAAGCGAGGGAGATCAAATCTTTATTTCGTAATTGTGGGCTTTAGCCGCTTTTTGAAGAAAAGTCAGTAAAACGGAAAAATAATTCCAATTTTACTTTCCTTTCATTTTGTTTTAGAGTTACCTCCATCTAAAATTAACACTAAAGATAACCTAGCAATTTCTGATTTTGGGGAGGCGAAATAGAAATTAGCGTTCGTCTAACTCATGAAAACCAATTAAAAAAGCCGAACAGAACGCGATAATTCAAGAATCCAACAAAAAACTGAATGACTAACAGCCTTACTAATGGCCGTCTGTAGCATTGGTATTGACCCCTCAAGGCTAACAAAGCGTCAGCTTAGCTTTTCACCTAAGAGGGCTTAATCAAACAGAAATACACATTTGTGGATAAGAGAAGTCAAAAGTGATCAACAGTGACTCCTCCAACGTCTGCCTCAACAAGGAACAATCACACGCTTTAACGTTAGCCGGACATGGTGAACGCACGATCGCTTTCATTTAGACGTGCAAGTCAATAATCAGTACTGTGTACTAATTACCATTTGGGGGATAAAAAAATCTTTTGTGACCAGCAGGCTGGTCTTAAATCTGGCGAAAAGAGAAAGATCGCGTTCTTTTTTTGAGTTTCACCCGAGGTTTTTGTACTGCGGAAAGTTTTGTTTTGTTTTCTACTTACTGGCGTTATTCGCCCCGGCAAAGGACTCCCAATCATAACTAAGTGGTTGAACAGTACGCCAATACCAGCAGTTACAGTTATCGATCTTGTTCCTTTTCTGTTGTTTTGAACTAAACTGGCTGGTTGTCTGGTGAAAATTGGTGGTAACGCGTCGTGGATTCTTCTGGGGGGTAGGTGTAAAACTTTGGGATAATCGCAGACGACAGAGCAAAAACTAATTGTTGCACCCTAATTTACGTGCCTGAATGCATTCGAAAAATCCATATCAAGGAAGTAAGAGAGGAGTGGGTCTTGACATTCTAATTGTTTTCATTTCATAGGTCTCCCTTGTATGTAAACACAGCAAACAAAAACTAGCTTTTCAGGGCCAGGAACCAACAGGCGTCTCGAGAGATGGGCAAAGCAAAGGCGATAAAAGTATGTAACGCCATTTTAGCGCTAAGAGCCTATGGCTGTTTAGTGGCTATCGGAGTTCTAATTCTCCGCATCGATCCCTTGTATTTTAATTGCTAAGAGTTTGGTGTGTCATCGAGGAAAGTTCCTTGTCTTTCTCCTGCTCTTTCTCCTCGTCAACCGTCTGCTTAGTAAGACATCCACATCGAGATATAGTTTAATCAAATATGGGATAAGCAATACTTAAGGAGCCGTGTCCGTCTTTTTCTCTCGCAAAAGATTTACCCTCAAGATAGAGGGTCTCCAAATAACTGTTGGTTAGGTTGATTAAGAAGAAGTAGAAAGTATGTAAGAGGGAAAACGAGAATTTCAGACTGAAAAAGCTTAATATCGAGAAAGTTAACGTTGGTTACAAACATGGCACACGAAATTCTCTAAGATGCACAGACTTCCTCAACGAGTTCATTTTATTTTGAAGACGCTCAGCTCTACAATTGGGAATCACTTCTTTTCTTGCGTTTTAAATTGGCAAACGATCATTTAAACTAAGAAAGCTGCCTCTGCGAACAATCAGTGTCTTAAGATGAGATGTAATCAACTGCTGGTAGATAACTGCTATGAACAAAGCACTGGCCTAGAAAAAGCATGGCATAAAGTATAAACAATAAAAAAGTTCGACAAAAAGTTTGGATACAAAAGCCACTTTGACCCAACTGGCAGAGCTAGAGACAAATTAGAGAGACAAGGTATTTGCCTGAGTTGTGGGTTAGGTTTACAGATTCTTGCTAGGAAACCGCATTAAGATTTTACGGGAACATGTGATTACTGGAAGATTTCGATCTAGGAAAAACACAAGACAAATGAGTAATTAGTAGACATGCGAGAAGAAATGGAGTCAAACAGGCATAAAGGGACTATCAAATCATCCTTGCTTGTTTTCTTTATTTTTTCTTACCAGGTTTAATCCAGTCCAAAATGCATGTACTGTTTTTTCAGTCCTCTGGTCTGTGAGGTGGGTTTCCACAAGGCTGTACCATTTTCTATCACACAAATTGCATGATTTTATTGGCAAACTGACAATGTTATTTATCTAACATTTATATCAAAGTGCATTAAGCTAAAGAGCAATACGGTCAATACAGTGAGAATGTGATGTAATTTATAAAAGTCATGGTATTGTAGGGGTTATAACTGCAGGTCAACCAAAATTCAGTGTTACAAATGAAAACCTTCTGATCAATACTTTAGAAGCTGCACTATTGGACTAGCCTGCAGCAAAAGTGCATTTTAGAGGGACAGTGATCAGCATCTCTGCGAGAGGTTTTCTTGCCATCGTGAACTTTTTATGCAAAACTATGGTGGAAAGAGTAATAAATTGCTTCATTCATGACAAACATTCAGCATTGGTTCAAGATTTCAGTGACATAAAAGTCCACTAAATACTTAACTTAGACACTTACCTCTAGAAGGTTGAATTTTGTTCTGGCTCGTGTTTCATTCTCAACCAAAGCAAAGTAATCCAGTAGATTATAGTGGCCAATATATGAAGCTGCACTATCTCTGTGCTGGTTCACTAGCCACTCACTGACAAAATCAAAACAAACACAATGTTAAATAAAAACATGGACAAGAACAATACTGCATCTCCGTGATTGGGATAAGATCAGAGATGCCAACCTGAGATCTATAATTTGGAGATTTTTTCCTATGCCACCACAGCATCACCTCCAAACTAACAGACTGGTGCCTCCCCCCCCTCCCCCCCCCCATTAAATCATTCTCCCTTCCCAGAAAACAGAGAAAGCTTTTGTTTAGTTTCTGTCAAGATATGGTTGCATAACAAATTTTTTGAGAAACTGCAAGAGTTTCAAAAAGCAAAATGTTTTTGATTTGAGTAAATCTGGGATGCCATGTTAGCCTACAGCTGAGCAAAGTCTTTGAAAGCCAGTCCATTGCTTTTATCCTGGAGATTTGGCAGACCATATGGGAGAGCAAGAGATTCCCAGATTTTCAATCTCAGTTCTGTATCAACCACATATTGACAACAATACTTGATTGATCAAAACAATCTTTAGCAATAAATGAAAAGACTGACAATTTAGTTGTGTCTGAATGGCCAGTGCCAACATACTTTGATTGTACTGAAACAAGGAAGAAAGTTTGCTAAACGGTATAATTTTACCATGTGGTCCTTCCTGGCAAGCTTTACTATCTTAACGCATCCACCAGGCACACCAACAGCAGAATGATCACCCTTTGTCGACGAAAGCAGAGATTGAAACTGTCATTTTCAACTCTAAGTTTAATGATGCGATACGTAGGTAAAAAATATGCGGAAATATGATTGATGCGAGCGACACACCACAAGGTATTTAGTTCTTTTTTTAAAAAGGTAACTAAAAAATGATTATCAAATTATAGACTCTGGTGATTATGATTTAATAATGCCAGTAACAGTGCAGTATACTTAATTATGATCAATAATTTGTTACGCATAAGCATGCTTACAATGTTCAAGTTGACTGTGAATGTTGTATCTATCTGTCTGCAAGATAAAATGACAAAAATCTTACTTTAAATTACAAATAAATTATTTGGCGAGTTAAATAGTTATTCGATGAGTTATCTTTCCTTGACTATAACCAAACCGACCTCGTTTTCGAACGTTTTGAGTCCTAAAACAAGAATTAAACTCACCATTTTAACGCGGCTTTCAAATCATAGGTCCAGCACCTCTTGTACGAGATCAAGTTTGACCTTCTTGGTATTACTGAGACCCACCTTAACTCAAGTGTGTCAGACGATTGGATCAGAATTTCTGGATATAAATTCGTGAGGAGGGATCGCGGTTCCTGTGGAGGTGGTATTCTGATATATTTCAAAGAAGATCTTACTGTGTACCCTTCTGTTTCTTGGGAAAGACCAAATTTAGAAGCATCATGGCTGAACATCACCATGAGAACTCAATCCTTCCTTGTTGGCTGTGTCTAAAGACCACCCAATGACTCCTCCTTTTTCGACTCTTTCAGAGACCTGATTTCTGATATCTGGCTGAAAAGAAAAAATGTAATACTTGTTGGCGACTTCAACTCTGATATGTTGCACAAACCTAACAATAGGGAATCCGAATATGGAAAACGCCTATGAGGCATTCTATGTAGCTGTGGACTAAAGAACATTATCAACAGCCCAACCCGTATTACTGTCACCTCCAAGTCACTTATTGACCTCGTGATCACTAGTCAACCCTCAAAAATCCAAACCTCTGGCTCCATCGACCTGGGTATCTCTGACCACAACCTAATATTCGCAGTCTTCAAAGTTACAAGAGGTAATGCAAAACCCAAAGTTATCCCAAACAGGAATTATAAATCACTAGACACAAGGCAACTTAAAAGTGACTTCGACCGGGCTCCCTGGCATATAACTAGTTTATTCGACAACATCGATGACAGTGTAGATGCTTGGCAATGTCTATACAATGAAATATTACATCACCACCTACCCCCGCGAGATGCTAAAATAAGAGATAAGTCTCTTCCTTGGATCAACACCTCCATCAGGAAAGAAATAAACAAAAGATACAAGCTCCTTAAAAAGGCAAAGTCATCAGGCGACCCCGAATTATGGGGTCTCTACAAACAGAAGCGATATGAGGTTAAGAAGTGCTGAGGCTGATTATTGGCAAAAATTATTCAATGAAGCTACTGATTCTAATGAATATTGGAAATTGACCAACCAAGTCTTGAGGAAACACAAAGTTAAAAACATTGGTCCAATCTGTGATCACAACGAGGAGATAATAACCCATGATTTAGCAACACGATCTCCTTCCCGAATGAAGGATTATCATAACTTCTCAAATGTGACAAAATGAAGTATAATCATTCAACATCGAGATGACCGTGAGGCCGGTGAACCCTGGGTACCAGATCTATTGAGAGATGATTTTCCCGGGTGATTTCGATTGCTTCGGTGCTGTCGTAGGTGCCTTATTCGGTCACTTGTGTTCGCTTTCCTCGCTTTTTTCGGGCTATCATTTTGATTCATGGCGTCCGCTGTCATGGAAGGTAAGTAAACATTGTTTTCGTATATTAAGTTATGAATTACTCAGACATTAGATGCTGGTGAATATTCATGAGTACGTGATTGCGAATGATACATATATTTTTCAAGCATTCCAATTTTCCAATTAACATTCAGCTTTAAGGTTCTCAACAAAATGTAAGTTTAGAGTGCCCTGGTAAATGCTAGAGAAATACATAAAATTCTCAAGTGCTTAAATTGTAGTCGACGGTTTTATCTGCGGGCTTCTTCTCGACTGGGGTCGCCAAAATAGCCGCCGCAAAAATTACACTGAGGTTGTCAACGTTATGGCTTCTGTATTCTTTGAACATATTTTCGAATTTTTGTTTGATCAGTAGTCCATATGTTTTCTATAAATATATAGAATACCATCTCCTTTTAAGCGCGGCCGATACCTCGGCGTCATTCGTACGCTAATAGTTGCACACGTGGGAAAGTTGTCAATTTGAGTTCGCACTGTCTCACTTACAACTGATAGCAAGGGGTTCAAAGTTAATTAAATAAAAGGCCATGAGCTAATATATTGTTTTCATCAATGCAATTTCCATCTTTCTCTACCCTGATGTATGAGGGGTAGGGCTATGTTTGCCAATATTTTCAATAAAGGCTGAAAGTTTCAAAAGAAACTGTGTTGCTGCGTTGGTGGGGGTAACAAGGGTAATTTGGTTATATCAGCAAAGTTGAAATTGTAAATTGGCCACTGTAACGAGTAAAAAAGCTGACGTTTCTAGCCTTGGCCCTTTGTCAGAGCGAATGACAAAGGGCTGATGCTCGAAACGTCAACTTTTTTAGTCATTACAGTGGCCAATTTACAATTCAACAACATAGTTAATATAACCAAATATTTTCAATACCCACAATTCCTCTATTCGCCCCGATGAAGGGCTAACGCTCGAAACGTCACCTTTTATAATTGTAATGGTGGCCAATTTACCATTTCAACTTTGTTGATATATTCAAATTACTAAAGAATGGACAGTTGGTCGAGAAGGTGTTTCTTTTTCACACTGTTTAAAAAGATACACAGATTTTATTAAAAAGTTGGACCTGAAAATTTGACCTTGTTCATTTGTTTTGTCTTGTCTATAAAATTGGGCGATAGATATAGAATCGAATGGGGTATATTTAGTAAATAAACCCCTTCGGGTTGCTGGTATGTCAGCTGATAATGTCCGCAGCTGAGAGATTATCCGAAAAATGAATATTTGGCCGCGAAGCAAATATTCGCTCCGACGAAGGGCTAACGCTCGAAACGTCAGCTTTTGGAATCGTTACGGTGGCCAATTTACCACTTCAACTTTGTTGATATATCCAAATTTTTTCGTTACTCCCACCAACGCAGCCCCAAACAGTTTCTTTCGAAACTATCAGCCTTTGTTATTTAAGTAAATCAAATGATACCGTTAGAGGCCAGTACTTATTCTTTTGACCACTGACACCCTAACACCAGTGTGCATATTTTCCACACTGTTCTCTATACATTTACCATTGTATTGACAAGGAGCATTTGTCCGAACATCAAGAGCTTCTTAAGTGGATGGTCGCTTCCCGTATTTTCAGCAGTAATAACGTAAACAGAAATAGATGCTTGTCAGTGTTAAGGGTTAGAGGGCTAAGACAGTATCTTTAGCCTGTACTATTCTCTCAATTCAAGTTCGAAAGCAGTCCTGTATTGCAATGGTTTTTCTTTACATCGTTCTGTGATTGGTCAAGTAAAGTAACAGCACTCTCTCCACCAATCAGATGCAAACTGCAACCGAGCGCAACCTGGCAACTACTCGTGCTTTCCGGCGCTTTGCCTCTCACCTTTGCGCCTCCTGAGTGGGGGTGGGTGATATCCTGTATAGCACCCCTTTGGGAGCAGTTGCCTGCCCTTGCTGCGGTTTCAAATCACTGGTGAAAAGATGCGTGGCGAAACCAAAATTACAGTTCTGAAAATAAAAAAAATAAAAAAAAATACACTCGCCGTCATATACCACTTCCACTTGTCTGTTAATCCGCGTTTTTAGTCTGATTAGGAGCCACAAAAAACAATAATTGGTGAACACGATTGGTGTGACAGAATAGCTTTATTGTCTACCGCCAGTTAATAAAAAATCAAACCATTAAAGGGAGGAAGGTAGAAATAACAAGACACATTCAGTCTTTCGCCACTTTGCATCTGGCCGCACGTCTAAATTGTGTAGAAATGTTGCTAAAGCACTAACTTATAGATTCGCGTCAAATATCTTCTCCAGGTGTGCTTATCAGCCCGGCAGTCTGAATGACATACCCGGAGAAGAAGTCACTCTGAATAAAATACCTGTCTCGAGAACACACAGATAATGTCATCAGTGATGGAGTCTCTGTTGATGTTCAAAAGAGAGCTGGCATCGTAAACGATCTACAGAGAAGCAGAACAAATGTCAGTCTGTACAGAAAAACAGACGAATAAAGGCTAAAAGTTTCTAAAGAGACTGTGGTGCTGCGTTGGTGGGGGTAACAAGGTAATTTGGTTATATCAACTAAGTTGAAATTGTAAATTGGCCACCGTAACGAATAAAAAAGCTGACGTTTCGAGCGTTAGCCCTTCGTCAGAGCGAATGGAGGAATTGTGGATTATATGTGGGTTTATATGCAAAAAGCAGACCTACGCCATTGGTGGGAACATGGCGACGAGAAAAACACGAATAAATTAGTGGAATGAAAAGCGTACAGAAAAACGTTGCGTTTAGTACGTCGCTGTCTCAGAAGACCCTTCCATAACAGGTGCCCAATCAGAAAAGAGTGAGATGACACTGCTTCGGTTTGACGACAATCTAACCCTGTAATGTTTAAAAGGAGGGAAGAAGTAACCTCTTTCCAAGGACCTCTCTCCTTCCCCTCCCCCCAACCCGTTTTCCCTCTGCACTGAAGCGAGAAGGAGAGAGAGTAGAGGTAAGAAAAGGAGAGAAAAGAACCTGGAAACGAGATTGACAGTAACAGGCTTCGACTCACGTTTCCATTGTAGTGCGATACTCCAAAACACGAACTTTCGGAATCTGGATCGAAAAAACTGAAACGAAGGAAACATCTCAGAAAGTACAAAGTTTCTGATTGACTATTCCCATACCGGTTTGGAATCTGACCACCTTCCGTATCGAACTATACAAACACATTATATAATTTTGATCCTCTCCTTTAAATTCTGTCCAAAATACAGTTGTCCATCATTCAAAGTTGCTATTGAACATCAATTAACCTTTTTAAACTTACCAATTGCTGTCTTTATGCTGTCCCTTAACTTTTTGTAAGAAATTCTGGTAGCTTCCTCTGTAAGAAATATTTAGCCTTGTTGATACTTTCACGACATTATCATTTCACGTACAATCTTCGCTGTAAATCCATAACTTTCCGAACAGTTCTTCATTGCGTTGGATTGATCATTAACAATTTTTCTTTTACCATTTATTACACATAGACAGTTTTAAAAAGAACCGTTGCTCATATATTGTTGATACATATACCTTTTTACTCGTTTTCCCAGCATGATAGAAACGCGTCACAGGTTTTCCCGCCTCAGCACTAACAGTTGGAAGGATTAATTTTTTTTGTTTTTTTGGTTTTTTCATGAATTTTTTGTTGTTATTATACCTGTTTGAACAGGTTTCCACTGAGTGTCGAAAAACCAAATCCAAAGTAATCTTAGCTACCAATCAGAACAAGGGTTTACATCATAATTAGCCAATGAGAACTCAAAGCGCGGGAGAATTGCGAATGTACAAGTCACGATTGTTTTTAGTTTACCATCTAATTGGTTGAAGGAATTTTGTGAGTTTTCTGGACCAATCACAGAGCGAAGTTAAGTAAAACCAAAGGAATCCTAAATGTTTTTAATAACCAACTGAAAATTACTCTATACGTATACGAATAAGAAAAGTGGAAAAGACAACGATTCTGACAGAATGCAACAAACCTAGACCTGCACTATTTACGGAAAGATTTTTCCAAAAAAACAGGGGTTGCAAAACGTGATCACGCCTTACCTTGCGAATAGGCTTTCTTTATCCAACATTGTCAAAATTCCAGCACGCTATAATAAAGAATCACAAGAAATCAAAACCTAACAACTTTAAAGTCTACCTACTATGGCAAGTTGTAATCATAACAGTTCTGCATATTAGATATTAAGAATTTTTTGATAGCGCGATTAACAGCTTATAGGGTGGCTTTCACTAAAGTACACTGTACATGACTACTGCTAAACAGAACAAAGGTCAACTTCAAAAGGAGCCAATGAGAACTCAAGACAGATACACGCAAATGACCACAAGCGCGGGAAAACACGGACGATCATGACACGGTTCCTCTAGGTCTTGCATCTGATTGGTTAACAAAATGGCGAGAGTTTCATGGACCAATGACAGGGAGCAGAGGGCGCTTCAAGCGTAGGAAAACGCAAACAACCAACACGCAATTTGTTTCATTTCTGCATCTAATTGGCTAGGAAAATGGCGAGAGATTCCTCGACCAATTATAGAGAGCAAAACCAATGTATTCCCGAATAGCTTTCAACATTCTTGTTAAACGTTTTGGAAATTTCTCTCAGGCTTGGATACGTACCTGGCAAGTGAGTAGCTCAATACACAGAGCGTTATCAAAATAATCCACTCCAAAATCTGAAAGAACACCTTCTTCCCTGTAGCATGAGGAGAGTTAAAAAAAAAAGCACTTATGTCAAACTTTCCTTGTATTCTCCCTCGCGAATAAATCTCGAGTAAACAAAAAAAAAAACAAGTGCGAAGTAATACCTGCTGTACTCTTCTCTACTCTTGAATATGTGAGTGTTGTAGAAATGTTGTAATGTTTCAGAGCACAGATTCACGCAGAGCTGTTCCAGATGATTTACCTATGACAGAAAAAGGGGCCAAAACACAACAATGAATGGGTACCAGAATTGCTAACACGTCTATTCTGTTAGATAGATAAGGGCATGTTTCTCTAAAAAAAACAAAACAAAACAAAACAAAACAAAAAAAACAACAACGACAAAAAAACACCTCCGAGACCATGACACTTACAAAGATTCTTCGTCTCAGCGATGGTGACAGGAAAAGGACGGGCTACTCTGGTAACAAAAAGAGGGACGGATAGGGGAGACATCCCCTTACAGGTACAAAACTTGTTGGGAAAAAACACTGAAGTTTGTAGCTTTCATGTTAAACATACCTAGTGCATTTCTTGACTTATTGACAGTAATTAGTCTATGTCATACCTCGCTGTTTTCAAAGCCAAACATATCAATGATGCCGACGAGTCCAGAGGCTCCGTTGGTGAACTGGAAACTACCATCAAGGCTGGGAGTGGATGGGGGAGTAATCACTGACAAAATATTGAACAAGATGGAAAATAAATTGGAGGTAGTGAGTCAACCCTTAATTACAAGAAAATAATCCTTTATTCACCATAATCACAAAAAGTTATAACAAAAATTATGATAAAATGCTTGAAAATCGAAAAAAATGTGTTAAAATGTCTCATAAAAATGTAAGAAAAACTAGAGGATACACACTATGATAACGATAATTCACTCTAATCCTCAAAAATAGTTACAAAAAAATTAAGATAAAATCCTTAAAAATCGAAAAATACATGAAAATCTCGACTAACAAATTATTAAAAAAAAAAAAAAACAAAAAAAAGAAACTAACAAATGGCTGCCTCTGAACCTTGAATATCTAGGTCTACATTAGTCAACCCTTAAGAGTTTTATGCTAAAAAAAAAAAAACTCAGAAAACGTTAACTCACTGATTCACTGATGTACGTCTGGGGAAATCCATAAACCTTCTCGCCTCTTAAAATAATTTTTTTTTCGGAATGAGCCAAACAAATTTCTATCAGCAGGCTTAACAACTGCATGATACTCTTGTTGTTCTCGAAAGAAATGCATGCTACCAGCTGAATAACAAGAGGATGAATATATTGCTCCAGTCTTCTCAAAAGAAAAAAATGAGGTTACACTCTAGCCAAAGAAGTTTATTTACTTGCAAACAAATTGCACAAGGTTCCAAAAAAATCATTTTAAAATCAACATTTTAAATTTTACAATACCAGGAAATGATGCCATCAGCAAACCGTTGCTGGAGGTTACTGGACTTTTACCCAGTGACCCTGTTGATCCTTGAGAAGTCAATGCAGCCCGTAATGACTCATGAGATCCTTGGGGCGACACTGATATCATACTTGCTGGTCTCTTATAGCTGTTGACTCGCCGCACAATAGCAGCTACTGTCCTGCAGTATAGTGCCTTGGCAAGACAGTCTCTGTTTGAATTTGCCTAACAAAAGGGAATCAAATGACCCTTTGAGTCAGTCCTGCATGGAGAAGTGGATTGGAAGAGTTGAAAGTAATTTGAAGCTAATGGAATTTTGGAGTTTTTCTGTACACAACAAATTAGACCCCATTTTACTCTCAACTTAGCATACTAAGCAACACTGCACAATCCAGTCTTCCATTTTTTTCACTGTTTATCTACATTCATATTTAGGTATACCACAAATTTCCACTTGTTCACCACCTTAGTTAGTGGACATTGTCACTCAGTTACACAGTCACCTAAACTTTGATCAACTTACAGTAACAGAGTCACACAGTGATCTAAGAATCTGTCCTCTCACATTCTTCGTTTTTGTAGTCAGACCTCTGTACAATGAAACCCCAGAAACACCAAGAAGAGCTGCAACAGCTTTGATTTCTGTCAAAAAAATAAAAAAGAATTATTATTTTCAACCCTTTAATATCATAATTGAGACCCTTCATTTGATGAGTGGATTATTCCCTGATACAGTCAAACCTGTGTTGAATAGTCACCCGACCACTTAATATTAAAGTGATTAAGGGAACAAAATTTGGGACTTTGACAACTGACTGTTTAATACAGGGTGTCAGCTTAAAATGGTTCCGCTTAATACAGGTTTGACTATACTTGAATTATTTCACCTACCATTATTTCCCTTGACATCAAGTTCGAGACCTTCACTGTCAACAAACTCTACATTTCCAAGCAAAAGAATTGCCACTAAAATTCTGAGAACATCCACAAATGGGATGCCTAATGAGGCCAGAGCTTCCTGTGGAAAAAAGAAAAATCCATCAACGTGGAAAAAATGCTTAATCATATCATGGAAAACCAAGACTCAAAGATCCATGGCAGACGAACAGAGTACAATATCATTCAGTAAGAGTTAAAATGAACAGTAATAGATGATTGAAAAGTTACCCTCCATCTCTCAAATTTAGCTCTGAAGACTTCCTCGTCTTCACTGTACGGAATAGGACTGCCACTCAGGTAGGACAAAGAGTGTACACTATAGCCTTGAAGATGAAGCTTCACTAAAAAATATGAAGGGCAAAAGCGCAAGTTAAGGCAGCCCAATGTTCCACAACCAGTGGAACTGCTTCTCCTTAGTGTAAGTCTATTTGAGGCAAACTGAAAGTTTGGTCTTGAATGAAGAAGTAAAAAATTTGGGGAGTGTCTTGCCTGTGAACATGATACAAGAATGCCTTCATTGGCATGAAGGTGATTGTAAATAATTGAAAATACAACAGACATGGGCAGAGTTCAAATTGATGCTATATAAATAATTTCATAAACAATCATCTTAAGGGAAGACACCTTTGATTTAAAATCAGTCTCTATACAGCTGTACCTGCATGCTTTGATACGACAAAGGACCTAATGGTAAATTCAATAAACTTGTCATGCATTTGTCTTTTAAAGGGACCAAAGATGAATTTCCACTTATAACATGAACACATGTTCAAGCAGAATTGAACATGTGTTGATGTTAACTTATGCAAGTAGATTTGTTGCATAAGTTAACACCAAAACACTTGTTCCCAAGTGATGCATGAGACGTATGGTATACTGTCGTTAAGAAACCGTAGGCGATTTCTTCGCTTTCAACTTATTTTTAAAATTGTGTACAATTACAAATGTCCCTGAACATTTGGTTTCTTATTTGCCAAAATGCTCGAGCCTTCGAACAAGAACACTGAAAGATGAACACCTATTAAATCTTCCACAAATTCAAATCAAATATTTATAATTTTTTTATTTCAATGTGATAAGCGTGATCATAATTGTTCTGTTCAATAGTAACTAATTTTTTTAAACATAGTTTTAACATAGTTATATTGTATATATGTATGTATATATATAATTTTCCATTTTAATATTTTTAATAGTTTTATATTTGCTGCACATGTATTAAAGCCAGTGGTTCCTCATGGAATTGCTGACACATTTTTTGCAGCGTAAATAAAGTTTATTATAATTATGATAATTATTAAAATCTCAGACCTAAAATTCTAAGAAATGTACAGCCAACAGTGTGGAAAACTGTTATTGGTATTTAGATCTTGGTGGTGAAAGGGTTAAACAAAAATATATTTGAAACACGGCTTCAATACAGAACCTCTTTCCTCCTGGGTGATCCCATATAACAGCTGATAGAATATATGAAAATTTCTTTCCTTGTCTGGTGGATGTACAACTCTTGTCTGTAAAGACAAAAGGTTAGCACTCAGGGTTTTTGCAAAGGAAATGGTTTGCCAGTTCATATAAAAATGAGCCAACTCAAAGACAATCCTGATAACAACATTTTTCCCAATCTCAGGTTGGAACAAGAGTTGTAATACCTCTGACCTGTCCCTTACTCCCTGCACACTCTTAATGAAGTGTTCGCAACATAAGGGTTGAAGTGCAAGATGGCTTTGATCATAAGCATAAACTAGAAACTCGATTAAGATTTCCAAGGGTAAATTCTTTCTTCATTCAGAACACTTTGCAGATACTTACAGAATCAAGGAGATAGCACTGGATTTTGGTTCTTGATATCAAACCATCAGACAAATGGAATTCAAAAAGAGTTCCCTAGGATGTCAAGAAACACAATCAGCAAATTAATATTATTCAAACAAAAAAAAATTGAATATGGAAGAAATAAAACACACTAGCAGTAAAATTCTGATAGTAAAATCATACCATCCTGGAGGAATCTGAGTTTGCTGTGGTCTTTGCATTTCCTAAAGATTGTATCACAGCAACAGAGGCAAGAAAATGCTGATGAATAAAACAGAGTGGACAATCACTATCAAAGGACAATGAACTCAGATATGATCTAAGCTCTCTAAATTAACATTCTTAGCATTGGACAGCTCTATTTATGGCCTGTAATCATTGCATTGCCAAGTTAACTTCCTTTCTTTTACTCAGATCTAGATATGAAGATGTTCAATAGATAATATTATGGCCAAATCCTCCGATCTGTAAATTATCATTTATTCCTGATGTTAATATTGCTGTTGCCCAGGAGGCTGATTTCATAAAGTAGATGACCTCAGTCACAGACACGTTCCTCCTTGTTATCATAAAAATTACCCACTGGATCTTCAGCACTGTAGTGGATGTTTCTATAAATAAATCCTAACCTTACTGATATCAGAATCTAGTCCTCCCCCAGCCTGTTCTAACAGATGATGGACGAGAGCCTGGGCTGTAAACGTCTTGCCACTGCCTCCACTCCCGCTGAAGAAAAAAAACAAACAAACTCTACCCTTCAACTCTCAGAAGTGATTCACATGTAACTTCTCCCAACAATATCCTATACATTATCCAGCAAACAGGTAGTGAGAATATTCAAATTATCAGGTAGATGTTATCTTGATCTAACTCCAAATTCTCCTAAGAAATTTATAGGGCTCCTAGAGGGGAGATTTAATAATCAGATCTTGGCAATCAAAGGGTTAATCCCTTTTTATTTTACATGAGGAAGGTGTATTATTAACCTCTTGCCCAGTCCAGTGCACTGTTTGCTGGATTAGGAGGTCCAGGCAAAGATATTCAATATTTTGGTTTGATGCAGTTTATCTCTACTGCAGCTAGTAGTGATCAAAGATTGGTGAAGTGTTTTTTTAATTAATATGTTTTCTCGTCATTAGGAAATGTCAATGTTGTTCTCAATTTCGAGACTGAGACTGCTCTGTATGGTGTTGTTAAAAATTTACAGGGAAGAAATATAAACATCTACCTTAGAACAATAACTTGTGGAACACTGGAATAGGCCAACCTCCTTGTCACTCTTTGAATAACTGTCTGTAGTCTTTGATTATCGGAGAAGCTCTGAGGCAGGCCTGTCTTTGACTGAGTTTGATCAAATGAATTAATGGCAATCATCACAGAACCTAAATGAGTCTGAGAAATGAAAAACCGCCTCCCGGTTAGCTCAATTGGTTAAGTGCTGGACTGTTGTGTGGGAGGTCAAGGGTTCAAACCCCAGCCGGACCAACACTCAGGGTCTTAAAATAACTGAGGAGAATGTGCTACCTTTCTATAACATCAAGAAATGGATAGACATTCTAGTCTTCTCGGATAAGGACAAATAAACCGAAGGTCCCATCTCCTGCATCTATTAATTAGTTAATTTGGTTAGGCAGGGGACGTTAAAGAACCCACTCATGAGATTACTGTGATGTGGTCTGGCCTGTTTATTGGGAATTGGGGGGAGGGGGCATCTGTTAGATTTGCCTTTATTTGATGGTAAACTGCTTAGCAGTCTGGTAAAAGTCCCCTGTACAGTGTTGGAAAGCGCCATGAGCTCAGGATATGAGCGCTATATAAATAAAAGTTATTATTATTATTATTATTAAAAAAAGAGAAAATGGATTAGGAAAAAAACTTTGAGGTCATCTATCTCTTTCCCTTATTCAAGGCTAGATGAGTGATTTTCAAACTTTTTTAGTTTCTCCTAGCATCCCAACTGAGTTATTACACTGGAAAGCATGTAAAAAAGAGTAGTCTATCAGTTTAATAAATAAACTTTAGTTTTTTATGGGTACATCTGTGCAATAAATGATAGCTTAGTTTCAGTTATTTGACAACGATTAATATATCTTGGATATTCAAAACCTTGAGCACCACAAAATGTAAATAGCAAATCATATTGATTTCCCAGATATGAAACCTACAATCTGCATTTCTGAGCACAAACCTGAGAAAATAGATGAATTTAGAGATTATACAGAAAAGATTCAAAAAGCAAATGAAACCAGTCTTGATCAAACAGACTAATCACTGACCAAACTAACACTATATAAAGTTTTTAAACAAAACATTTTATCAATCAAACTCAGAAAATAAAGAAAACAAGAAATATCCCCAGAATTTCACTGCCTTATCAGGAGAGTTAACTGATAACAGAGTAACTGACCCGTGAGAAACAGCAAATTAATGAGTCTACGGTGTGTGTGCATTTGCAAAATGATTCTGGTTAGAAAAAAAATTATTAAAGATACCTTGTTCTGTCCGGTAGAGGTGGAGAAGTGTGTCCTTGCTGTGGTTTTAGAACCCTGTGCACATTCAAACACATTAAAGTTGGTAAATGACGCATTGAAGTCATTATCAGTGAATGCTACCTTGAGTTTTATGCCACCTCAGAATGGCCACAAGCACTTAGTTAATCATTACTGCTACTGTTCTGGCTACATCATACCTACAGAAAAATTCAGAAGCATGCCCAAGAAAATCAAGTTTTAACATAATATTTAAAGAGAACTATACGTTTGCCAATTGCTCCCACACAAACTAACCTAATGTTCCAAGTTTTTCTCTTCTTCTCTTCCTTTGGTTCAGGTTTTGGCTTCACCTCTGAATTGGCAGTTTGTGTCACAGAGCTTGAAATTAAAAAATTAAGGACTATAAACAATTAGACAAAAACAATGTTGTCTTTAAAATGGCAATGTTATTTGAATTCTCAATCAAAATAATTCTATAATCATGGTAAGGATACCTGTCCAATCCTTCCTGTCTTCTCTGTATTGCCCGTAAAGTGACAGCAGATAGTTTTGATTGACCTATCCAGCTCTGATTATGTCAAAAAATGAAGAAAATATGATTTGTTAATACAGGTTTGTAAGATTAAACCAATGCTTCAGTGAAAGTGGATGATAAAATAGGGAAGGACCACTTCACTTCCATTTTCTTATCAATAAAGAGCTGTAAAAAAACTGAGAACAGCATACAAGACAATTTTTTTCCTAAATTTGTTATAAGCTGTTATTCAGTTAAAAGCCAATCTATCTTGTTCAACTCCAAATGCATCATGCCACTTGTTCAAATACTCCACCTTCTCCAACTTCACACTCGCAAGGGAGTTCTGTTAATAATTAAGACTATCATTGTCATAAGGTTTCACTGCATCAACAAATAAGAAAAATGCTTTAAACAGTTCTCACTAACCCTGGTGTTTCTACACTTAGCTTCTTTAGTTCTTGCTAGTTCCCTGGAATGGGCTATGTAGGACATTCTCTCCTTCACAGATATCTTAAAGAACACGTCATGTAGACTACCTCTTGCTATCCTTAGCTATAATAAAGGAAAGGTAGTTTTCATTTTCAAAAAGACTTTCCAAACCAGAACTTTAATCATGGAAGCAAAAAGAGGGGGCAGAAAAGTAGTTCACTCAATTGGAACTCAAACATAAGTGCCCACAATGAGATGGCCAGGGAAATCTCCCCAAAATTTGTCAATTAATTCAGTTGAAGTGAAACATACATGGCCCTCAACATTCTCTTTGAGCATCTTTTCCTGGACAGACTGTGTCTCTTCTTTACATATATCTTCCAAGACACCTCTGGTGTCCTGTAAAAGCAAAGCTGATGTTAATATACTACTAATAATTGTACTGAGTTGATTGTACTCATTGTCATGCTTTCCCATTTAAAAATAAAGTACAAGTTCTTAAAAAAGCTTCCTTACCTTGACTGTCTTTATCAGGCCTTGTACTTTGTCAGTTGTCATCAACAATCTTGTTAGAAATCCTTTGGCATGGGCTGAGAGTTTGGCAAATTTATCCCTTCCATTGTACACAAACTAAGGAATGTAATACAAACTGTCTGAGACCCAAAGTGACTCTACAAAATTGATTCCTCCCAGATATTGTACAGAAAGAATTTATCATATGAAAATAAATTGACTGGACTCAATTCTTTGGGAGATGATTAAAATCTCAAAGTTATATAGAAAAATTGGAGAACTGGAATTTTCCATAAAGTAAAGCAGATTTCACCCTAGCCTCACTTCCACAGAGCAGAATTATTAAGTCTTGGTAAGAGCATTTTTCCAAAGCATTAAGATCAAAAGAATGCCAAAATGAAGAAACAAAACCAAAAGAGGTGCAACAAATATCTAGTGCAAACAAGGCAAGATGGTTGAAATTTCAGCAAATGAGCAGACACAATAATACATAGACAACCACTCCATTAACTAAAGATGACTCAACTACAGGTATCAAGGCTGCAAATAACTAATGGACAGTCGCCGGTCACGTTGTCCGGTCAAACATGCTTTTGCTCGGACACTACCCGTTTTTGGCCGGTCAAATTTTAACAGTCCGAACTCTTGTGATAGTGTACCCAGATTGCACAGTAATCCTTTTACAACTAAAAAACAACTGAATCCAAGTCGGTCTGACAATAAAAATTACAAGTCAATAATTTTACTACTCTTTACTGCAGAAGCAGCCTTGCATTGAGTACGTGGAATGGTTATGCAAGATAAAACCGCAATTGTCCGTTTTACTTTACATCTGGCAAAATCACTTATAATTAATAATTACACTCAAAGCCCTTTTTTTTAAAGTTACAGTTGTTAATTTTTTTTTAGAGTAAAAGAGTAGTCGGATTCTCCAGGTTTTGGGCCTTTTGCTCGCTTTTTGCACTTTGCAACAAATGCTACTTGGAGTATTCTCGATGCAAAAGAACGAGAATAAAGAACGTTTGTAAGTCATTCAGGAACAAAGTTGCAGTACTGAATCGGATAAAGTTTTTACCGATACCAACCTTAGAAAACATTTATTATAAAACTATTATCCCTAGCGTTTTGTATGGCATTGTAGTCTGGGGGTCTTGTTCTTCAACCTTGACGGATGATATTGATCGAATTCATTTAAGAGCTACTAGAATTATTTACAACCTACCCCATAGCATCCACAGTGATGACATCATGAACGCTCCACACTGGAACTCTATTGTTTCATTTTACATCAGGAGACTTTTAGTTATTACGTACAATATCTATCATGGAAATAGTATTGAGCCTCTAAATGACTTAATAGTGAAATCCGAGACTCCTTATGACTTAAGAAAATCCCTAAAAGTTAAGGTTCATAGACCAAGAACAGAAATGGGAAGATCTTCGTTTAAGCACAGAGCTGCACTATCCTGGAACCTCCTTCCCGAAGACATAAAGAACAGTTCAAACTTAACTTCCTTCAAGAGAAAACTCAGGGAAAATAAGAGAATTCTGAAATCTATCAGTTTTGCTAAAGCTTCCTGCAGCGTTTCCTACAAATCTGTTGACTTTAAATACTTTTAACATTTACTCCGTATTGTTATTAATATTTATTTCCTTTAATTGTCGTTATTTACATACCATTTTCGGTCTATTCACTAATTAGGTATTTATTAATTGATAGTTTAGTTGATGCAGGTCCACATCAGGACGTAATGTCTTGCCTATCCCTCAACCTGCTTTATTAAATAAACTATGATGATGATGATGATGATGATGATGATGATGCAACAAGATTATTCTTCGTGAGGGTGCTTTCTGATCATTCAATCGATCAAACAATCAATCACTTTATTGAAGAGTAAATGATGGTATCTAGCCAAAGGTAAAACCCTCTACTAACTGGAAACACTTAAATAAAGTAAATAAAATAACGGCAGACATGGTGATTTGCGGTCGCGACAGGACTTGATGACATCGCGGAAATTTCCAACTGCCGGGAATTTCTCAACCACTAATTTGTCTACTTTTATATTGGTTTTTTTTTTCTTTTGGAAACATGACTGTGTCCCTTGTGATTAGCAAATGGTTAAAAATTAAAAATTTCTTTGAACGAGTCGGTAAAGGACCGGACAAGATGTCCGGCAAACCAAGGATTTGTCCGATCAGTACCCAATTTTGACCAGACATTGTCCATTGACCGGCCGTTATTTGCAGCCCTGGGTATCTTGAAATGGAATTGTCATCAAGTTTAAATATCACAGTTGATATGTCCAATATAGAAGTTAACAATACCCTATCATCCACTTCTTGTGGGAAGATCTTGGGATCCATCTGTGTAATGAAAGGATTCATGTGTTTCTGCTCACTTTTTCTTCTAACCGTAACACCACCAAGAATATTCTCAGCAACAGTGTTGTGTCTGTTTCCTCTTAAAGCTTCCTCTCCAACATGGTTCTCTTTATCAGAAGATGATTCAGGTTCAACATTGTCTTCATCGCGGTTATCAAAATCAAGATTCTCTCCACTTAGCTCCAAAATAGAGTACATTTCACCTGGATGCATTGAAATAGGTCTACGCAGGGGTGCTTTTCCTGGTCTGTGATAATCCGCAGATGATCTGTCAGTAACTGTATCTTTTTCTGATTCCTCAAGGAGTGCCTGTGTCAAGTCTGATTGCTTTGTCAAAGGTACAGAACTAGACTGTGGTCTCCCTGTTGAAGGGTGTTGGCTGTGGCTATAAAATGAAGCATGGGTATGCTCAAAATCAATTCCTTGTCCCCTTTTTTGTTTTCGGAGCCTTTTCAGCTCCTGTTGCCTCAGAGCATCTAGTTGCTTTTGTTTCTCCTCAAGCAGTTTTTGTCTCAGTTTTTCCAAATTTGCCAGAGTTTTATCTTGGTCTTGGACAACTGTTATATTTCTAGCTTTTTGTTTCTCAGACTCTTGTTTTTCTGAAACTGTCTTTGAGTCAGTCTGACGGTTTGTTATTTGCCTTGTGGATGGCAACCCTGTCTGGTCTTCAGAGTTTTTGTCATGGAATCCAATGCTCTTAGCCGTTAAATCTCTACTCTGTTTAATGGAAGATCTTGTGGGCTGAGATTCTATAAAAGATGATTGTATAGCTGTGGCACTGTAATCTATAGAGTAAAATAATACTAACAATAATCCTCTGACTTAAAAATTTAATGAATTGTTGTTTGACTTACGTTACTTACTGTACTCATGGATGAAAAAATTACGTCCAATAATTAAAAAAAAATGTATTTAACTATTCCAATTTTAGTTTTTTCTTTATTAGATAAACATCTATTTTTTTTTACTGTTGCTGTTACCCTCTACAGGAGCACATGGTACTCTGAGCGAACACTCTGGCACAGCCACCAACTTTATCAATATTGTGATAATTGTCATAATTTATTTAATACTAATTCACACACACAACCCACAATTCCCCTATTTGCTCCGACTAAGGACTAACGGTCGAAACGTCAGCTTTTATAATTGTAACGGTGGCCAATTTACCATTTCAACTTTGTTGATATCTTCAAATTATTTCGTTACCCCCACCGACACAGCCCCAAACAGTTTCTTTAGAAACTATCAGCCTTTATTCATTAAGTTTTTACAGTCCTCTAAGTAATGTCACCATAAGAGGTAACTGCATAGGTTATAATACAATTCTTAAAAGAAATGTTTAAGTTGATATGAAGTTATAATATTCACACTGTTTCTGAAAATGCAACATTGTTGAACACTTTCTTATCAAATCATAGATGCCATGCCTTACAAAATTGAAAACACATAACAGCAGCACATGTAGTAGTTTAAGTAAATTAGCTTTATGACAAAAAGGGGAAAAGCAATTAAAAATAATTCCCTTAAAATCTCACCCGAGGCTGCCACAGACAAAACAGTAGATGCAAGTGAATCAGACACTTGCCCACTCTTCTCTGGAAACAATGCAGTGGAGCCTCGCAAAGTAATGTCTGATTCATCTTCAGGATAACTCAATCCATTAGAAGTAACATAGAGTTTTGGAAATGGTCTTTTGAATTCAAAGGTTTCCTCATTTTGGGTAGAGCTAAATGGGAAATCTTTTCTTGCAAATTCTCTATGCAAACTTGTAACTTCTTCTCTGGAATTCCCATTTCTTGGCAGCTGGCCATGGTATTTGTATGTTTCTCTTTGATTTGTAGAGTTAGTATTTGTAGATTCTGATAAATAATCCATTTGGCTGTTCACTCTGCTTGGTTGCTCATTATAAATGCTGCTTTCAGTCCAATCTCGTAGTGATGAATCGAACTGTAATCGTTTTGAATTTCTTTCATTACCAGAACTAGCATCCCAGGAATATCTTCTGTCAAAGTTGGTTTCAAATAAAGTAGATTGCATATTATCGAGATGTAAAGTTCGGCTTCCTGTCTCATCGTTTTCAGTAGTATGTGTCCTCTTTCTCAAATCTTGATCATCAAATTGAGCTTCAGTTGACTTCTTCAAATCCCTTTGTTTCTTAAAAAACAAAACAATCATTATCCTCATTAAAATACTGATTAAAAGTAACAGTCTGCAGTTGATTCTTTTTGTTTCCTTTGAAAAGTGACTTCATCACAAGAATGATTATTGCAGTAAATTGTTATAAATTAGAAACTACCTCTTTCAGGGAATATGCTCTATATTCTGTATTTGTTAGCAATGTTTTCCTTACGGTTAAAGAGCTAGTTTTTTTGTCATATATCTCACCTGAATCCTATCTGTGACAGACATGACTTGTAAGAGTAGATCTGAGTACCTCTCTGTTCTTCTTTCAAACATTTTGGCTTCACATTTGACTGCCTCTCTTCTATACTGACGCATTTCAGCTCGTTCTTTCTCTGTAAGCTAAAAAACATCAATTTAAAGAAATAATAATTCAGACATTGCTGAATTATATTACAACTAGTCTAACAATCACTCAGAGCAACTAATAATAAATTGTGGCAAGCCAACAAGCAAATAATAATAATTATTATTGTTGTTTCTGTGTCAGTCTCTTGCTCTTTCACTTGCCTCCTATGAGTGAAAACCTCAGTTGGACAAACTAAATAAATAAGCATAGTTTTTCTGAACCCCCTAATGAAAGTGTAGAAAAGGAGGTTGATGTAACAAGCCATTTTCCAGTTTGTTTTTTCTTACAAAAACAAATTGACTATCCCTCAAAACTAGCAAGTCAGGCTTTTAAACGATTCAGTCCACTAGAAAGTGATGTAAGATTGAGGGTCGTCTTCATTTCAGACAAGTAGAGTTAGGAAAGCACAACATGACCCATGAGATCAATTATCAGTTTAATAAATAATTGGAAAATCATTATTCTCAGTCCTACTTATCCAGTAGAAAAGATGGATCAAGCTTGAGACCATGCACTTTTATTAGAGGAAATATGAATGGATTGGTGTTAATCAAGGACGTAGCCAGGGGGGGTCCTGGGGTGCCCGTGACTCCCCCTTGGTAGGCCTGCTTTTCAGCAAACAACCTACAATATTCAGGCGGTGAAAACGCCATGACAATATCTTGGCCTGCCCACTATACTCTCACTGCTCATCCAAAAACTGTAACATTAAGTCAAACATGCACGGCGTGGAGGTTGACATGACAATCTGGTGAGTAGCCTCTGTGACCCCCCCTTTGAAAAATCCTGGCTACGCCCCTGTTAATGACAATTCAGTAAATACTCCTTCATTAACACTGTGATATTACGACTGATAAGTCGCAAAAACCCAACTTTTAGTCTAATATTGCATGTGGTTAGCGCTTCTGTAATACTAAGAATACATCAAATGATTTCTGCGCCGATAAAATTGCGAACATTTTCAAGTATAATTGAAAAACTTCTTATTAGCGTTTGAATACATAATTAGACATGTTTAATTTTAAAACTGAAAGGCTGCTGTTTATAACTTGTGTACTGTGGAGAATTGTTTAAAATTTGATTAAGGAAACAAATTTAAGCATAAAACTGCATCTACAACATCCGAGTGCAGGAGCGACTGGTGAGTTTCGGTGCGATTACCGATTCAAAAGAGCATGGAGAGAGCTAAGGAAAACAGAATACGAGTACATCTGTATTTACAAACTAAATTTATTTGGCGATGACGCCAAAACATTGTGTCAACATTTAAGCTCGCAACAGAAAGTAAATCGGATTTGAGGTTTACGGCTCCAAATGTTTTCTTTCTATAACGACTATAGCACTCAAAATCCTACCAGAGGTGGTGGAAGGTCCATGCCATTGAATGACAGTATCGATTTGCGCGATTTCGTCGAAAAACGAGCGTTGTTTGCAAACCATTTGTCTGGCTGTTCAGTGCTTGTTTGTTCAAAGAACTCACGCAAACAAGATGGCATCTCCACTGAATGTTTTTCCTGAAAAAAAAAATGTTCAGTAGCGTTAGACTCGAAGTGCTTATTCCAAGTATTGCGTTAAGAAACTTTGCTGAATCATGGGGAAGCCAAGACAGAAAGAGAAATGCAGAAGGACTGTGTACCTGGAGTTCCCGCGCCATTTGAACCCAAGACCAATCTGCGGTAAGTCCATATAAGAGCAACGACCTGGGTTCGAGCAAAAACGGACCTTGTCTCACCTGTGGGGGAGGGAGGATATGGTTTGCAAAATAAACAAGCTTTAGAAAAACACTATTCAGACAAGATGGAAGGCATTTAAATTTTAAATTTTCTGTATTTTTTTAACTTAAGAAAGGATTATATCTTATTAAGTAATAAAATACTGCCTAAATCGCTTCTAAACTCCCCCCACCCTAGAAAGGCTTTAACTTAAGCCTCGTAATTCGCTTGAGCGCTTTCTGCAGAAAAAATGGGAAATTCACAGAGTGAACGCGAGAAAAATTAAGCTGAATTTGGTGAGAAATTATACGAAATAGTGGAAGAAATATATCCAGAACATGCTGATTACATTACTGGTATGTTATTGGAGTTAGACAACAATGAACTCAAACGAAGTCTAACCTCAACAAATCATGAAGAGCTTCTTTGTAAGATTCACCAAGCTGCAAAACACTTTCTCCCCGAAAGGTAAGTCAAAATTACCAATTAGTGAGCATAAAGACTCCCCTTTCGACAGTTGAGATCTTTTCCCCAACGACCTTCAAGATCGCGTGATTGATATCCTCTCAATTTATTTCGAAGCTGAATTAAAGACAGCTGTTGTTCCTAAAATTAATTATCACAGTAGCTTTCCCACGAGTTTCTAAATGTCGTGTTCTTTAATTTTTTCCACAAAAATTGTATCCCTCTTCTATCTCCTATTGGTAAAGATGACAGCATCAATTAGAAGTGTTAAATCTTGTTGAACTTTTTGTAGATTTGATATTATTCTTTGCAAGATTTAGATAAAAACAGATCAGCTGTTTTTTCAGTTTACCTTAAACAAATGACCCTATAGTTGGTAAACCCCCAGTATGTATTTTAGTTGATATTCCATACATTTCCGTCAAACAACAGAGCCCTCGTAAATACCTCTTGTCCATGAAATTGCCCAATGAATGCAAAATTACTCTGACAAAGATTTATAAAAATCAACAAATTTGAATTATGACAAACCATGCTTGGTGCCTGTTTGTCTATCTTGGGTTCTTGCCACAACGATAATTGTAACAGAAATAAGTGTTAGTATCATTTATCAAGGTTTAGAATCTTTTAAATGGACATTTTTAAAGTGAAAATAGAGCTAGTGATAAAAATTTATTGTTTTGAATCCAAGTGTGAATTTCATTTTCCATGTAAAAATAACTTTTTAGAAAAAACATATCACTTTGAAATGACAAAAGTTAAATTTTGTTCTGATTCCTCTTTCTTGTGTTTCAAATTTTTATTAGGATGAAAAATTTCAAGCTCGATAAAAATTTTTCTCTTTGTCATAACTGTTGTACCATGAGATTTTCTGAAATAAGGTAAAATCAACTTGAGTGGTTACAGTTTGAAAAAAAATTGAATTAAAGAAATATTTGAACTACAATGTATACACTACTTCTGCAGATTAGATTGTCAACTGGTCAAACATAGCAACAGTGAACATGGTGGAAACCCTGAAAATCTTTGCTCTTCTCTCAGGGGGAATTCACACTTAGGAGACTCATCTACTGACATATCTGGTATAAGTAATACATTGGAGAGAGCTAAACTTTTATCATCTGGAACTTCCACATACCACAATGACAGTTTTCAAATAAAGGAAGGCTTAAGTGAACAGATGTATGCTTTGATTGAAGAGTGACATCCAGATGATGCAGAAAAATTGACAGCAGTTTTGCTGGAAATGGATGTTCAAAGTTTAGAGCTCATGATCGAGGATTCAAACTTGTTAGAAAAAAACTGGGTGAATTCATATCACTTTTGGAAAATGACTCTGGACAAATCGAAAATAGGCATAGGGAGCCAGCACAGAGACAATGTGGAGATAAGACCTCTATGGGACAAGAACTTTATGGTTTGGTTAGTGAAATTGACTGTGATCAAGCTGACAAGATAACGGGAATGCTTCTTGAAATGGATGGTCGTGATTTAGAAGTGATCCTCAGAGACCAAGATGTATTGAAAGAAAAAGTAAATCGGGCATTGATGGCACTCAACAGTCAGAGTGATGTAAGTGAAGTAATTGAAACAGTAACACCCCCAACAGAACAGGAAGACAAAGCAATTTATGGTGAACAACTGTATTTATTTACAAAATTTGTGAATGGTTCCCAGAGAATGCAGACAAAATCTCTGGTATGTTGAAATGAATGTTGCCACTCTAGAACTGTTGCTTAATGATTCTGCAGCACTACAAGAAAAAGCTGCATATGCTGCTAGCATTCTCAACAGAACAAAAACCAACAGTGAAACACAATACAATTTACCAACATCTGAAAAATCTGAAGCAGAAACAAGAAAAAGTTTAGGAGAGAAGCTCTATGATATAATAAATGATTGGTATCCTGGAAAAGCTGATAAATTGACAGGCATGTTGATGGATGTTAACAGTGAAACATTGGAGAATTTGGTTCTAAAAGAGCAGGTGTTGAAGGAAAGGGTCGAGGGAGCATTAGCTGTCTTACAAAGAATGGAACAAACTACCACAGACAAGTGAGCAGGTCAAAAGTATAATTAATCGACAGGTAATATATTTATTTATTTATTTTATTTATTTATTTAATGATTTGTACCAAGTACTGGAGCAGAAACAATACGACATGGGTCCCCTACGAGGTTTAAGCTCCAACAAACCCACCCATCCCACCCCAGGGGAGGACATCCATCACACAGTGATCTCGTGCGTGGGAAATTAACATCTCCTACCCCTAACCCTGCAGGAGACGTGACCTCCATTTGTTCGTCCCTATCTGAGAAGACTAGAATATCTAACCATTTCTTGATGTTATAGAAAGGTAGCATATTCTTCCCAATTATTTTAAGAGCTTGAGTGTTGGTCCAGTCTGGGCTCGAACCCTCGACCTCCCGCACAGCAGTCCTGAGCGCTCTATCCGTTGAGCTAACTGGGAGGCGGTTTTATAATCATAAAATTGACTAAGTCTGGAGTTCATTTCCTTGTGGGGGACTCAGATTCTTTCTTCATATCACACTTGTAACGGATATGATAGACATCTCTCTTGAAGACTGTTTTGCCATTTTGTTATTTACAAATTATTTAACAATATTATTATTCACCAAAGTGAAGAAAAGTATCTTCTAGTTAACCAGCTCTGAGGTGAATAATTGTTTTAGTATATCCCACACAAAAACCAAAACAAATTGTCCTATATTGGCTGCTCAGAGGTGAACGGTACTTTTAGTTTTGTCCTTTAGGATGCGAGAGAGCAAGATAGGGAATCTGAGTCCAGTAAGCTTCTTTCAACACAAACTTTAATTGCTTGAGGGGCAGGTTACCTTTAGAGCAAACGATATAACAACAACATGGCAACGACTAACTTATCTCAATGTTCACTTGTGTAACTCGAGAACTCGATTGGAATGTCCGAAGTGATTACATAATCAGTCCAGAAAGTTACATAACATTCGAGGGTTACATAACCTTTAAGAGTTACATAAGAAAGATCATATATGTGCACGATCCTTCGCAGTAAAGCACCATTTAAGCAAGAGTGAAAATCAGACCTGAAAAAAACTCAGGCCTGTACGGGATTCGAACCACTGACCTCTGTGATACTAGTGCAGCGCTCTACCAATTGAGCTAACAAGCCAACTGGGAGCAGGCCATCAAATTAATTCGACATAAACCCGTAGATGATAAATCAAACAACAAACATATGAAATACATATATATGAACTGCGCTTATGAAACGTATATGTGCACGATCCTTCACAGTAAAGCACTATTTAAGCAATAGTGAAAATCAGACCTGAAAAAAATTCAGGCCTGTATCGCAGAGGTCAGTGGTTCGAATCCTGTACAGGCCTAAATTTTTTCAGGTCTGATTTTCGCTATTGCTTAAATAGCTCTATCTACTGCGAGGATAGTGCATCATATGTATCTAATACCACAGTACAATATATGAACTTCATATATTTCATTGTATCTCATTTATCACTTTCATGGATTTATTACGAATCAACTTAACGGCCTGCTCCCAGTTGGCTTGTTAGCTCAATTGGTAGAGCGCTGCACTAGTATCGCAGAGGTCAGTGGTTCGAATCCCGTACAGGCCTAATTTTTTTCAGGTCTGATTTTTGCTATTGCTTAAATAGCGCTATCTACTGCAAGGATCGTGCATCATATGTATCTAATATCGCAGTGCAAAATATATGAACTTCATATATTTCATTGTATCTCATTTATCACTTTCACGGGTTTATTACGAATCAACTTAACGGCATGCTCCCAGTTGGCTTGTTAGCTCAATTGGTAGAGCGCTGCACTAGTATCGCAGTGGTCAGTGGTTCAAATCCCGTACAGACCTAATTTTTTTCAGGTCTGATTTTTGCTATTGCTTAAATAGCGCTATCTACTGCGAGGATCGTGCATCATATGTATCTAATATCGCAGTACAAAATATATGAACTTCATATATTTCATTGTATCTCATTTATCACTTTCACGGGTTTATTACGAATCAACTTAACGGCATGCTCCCAGTTGGCTTGTTAGCTCAATTGGTAGAGCGCTGCACTAGTATCGCAGAGGTCAGTGGTTCGAATGCCGTACAGGCCTAATTTTTTTCAGGTCTGATTTTTGCTATTGCTTAAATAGCCCTATCTACTGCAAGGATCGTGCATCATATGTAAAGGTTATTATAAACAAGAAACAAAAAAATACTGCTTTTTCATTAAGCAAAACGAAAAAGTAACTTTCAACTGAGCCGTAATCAATTATCGCCACGCATCGTACGGACCTCAAAATGCAAGGTTTCCTTGTGGATTTTGCGGCGCGTTTCCAACTGCACACGATCTGTCTCTAGCTTGAGCTTAAGATAAATAAGCAGCATTTGCTAGTACACGCGAATAAACCATATGATAATGATAGCTAAATGATTCCACTTCGCTTTTGGTGGCCTGGATTAGTGAATTAGATGATCATTGACATTTATGCAGATAATTTTTTTTGGCCTTGCCGACTTTTGGTTTTAAAGTGGCTTGTTTTGCTAACCGAGCTCGATTCTCACGGAGCCAAAAGGGCTGAAGGAACAAGCAAATCCATATAAATTGCGTCTTTAAGGTGTCTGGTTGCAAAAAAGTTTTACAACTCCGTTGAGAGGTCTCGTTGGCTGTAGTTCTTGGTTTCTGTAAAAATTTCATTAGAATTTCACGTTGTTCGAACAGTAAACAAAGCAAAAGGTTTGTCATGGGGGTTTTAATTCGCAAATAATGAATTCTATTGATTACACATGATATTGCACTAAGAAAACTGAGAACCCTCTCACAATAGGTTAATTTACTGAACGACAGTGCCGCCGCAGTGATCTGTTTTCAAACAGTAAAAGATGGTTACAAAATTAGGAGGACACTTCATTGCCTTAAGAAGTGCAGATTCCGTTATCTCTCACTTTCAGATCTGGTGTGTTAGTTGTCAAACTTTATTTTCCGTATTTCTGAAGGAAATAAAAAAGAAAGCGTTCATTGTGCTCAGATTAAAAGCCTGTCTTTGTCGCTTGCAATCTGTGTGCCTGCTAAATTGCTCTTATGGACAAATAGCAGGTATTAAAGCGAGGGAGATCAAAATCTTTATTTCGTAATTGTGGGCTTTAGCCGCTTTTTGAAGAAAAGTCAGTAAAACGGAAAAATAATTCCAATTTTACTTTCCTTTCATTTTGTTTTAGAGTTACCTCCATCTAAAATTAACACTAAAGATAACCTAGCAATTTCTGATTTTGGGGTGGCGAAATAGAAATTAGCGTTCGTCTAACTCATGAAAACCAATTAAAAAAGCCGAACAGAACGCGATAATTCAAGAATCATGAACTGATTGAGCAAAAAAAAAAAACAACAAAAAACTGAATGACTAACAGCCTTACTAATGGCCGTCTGTAGCATTGGTATTGACCCCTCAAGGCTAACAAAGCGTCAGCTTAGCTTTTCACCTAAGAGGGCTTAATCAAACAGAAATACACATTTGTGGATAAGAGAAGTCAAAAGTGATCAACAGTGACTCCTCCAACGTCTGCCTCAACAAGGAACAAACATACGCTTTAACGTTAGCCGGACATGGTGAACGCTCGATCGCATTCATTTAGATGTGCAAGTCAATAATCAGTACTGTGTACTAATTACCATTTGGGGGATAAAAAAATCTTTTGTGACCAGCAGGCTGGTCTTAAATCTGGCGAAAAGAGAAAGATCACGTTCTTTTTTTGAGTTTCACCTGAGGTTTTTGTACTGCCGAAAGTTTTGTTTTGTTTTCTACTTACTGGCGTTATTCGCCCCGGCAAAGGACTCCCAAACATAACTAAGTGGTTGAACAGTACGCCAATACCAGCAGTTACAGTTAGCGATCTTGTTCCTTTTCTGTTGTTTTGAACTAAACTGGCTGGTTGTCTGGTGAAAAATGGTGGTAATGCGTTGTGGATTCTTCTAGGGGGTAGGTGTAAAACTTTGGGATAATTGCAGATGACAGAGGAAAAACTAATAGTTGCACCCTAAATTACGGGCCTGAATGCATTCGAAAAATCCATATCAAGGAAGTAAGAGAGGAGTGGGTCTTTATACTCTAATTGTTTTCATTTCATAGGTCTCCCTTGTATGTAAACACAGCAAACAAAAACTAGCTTTTCAGGGCCAGGAACCAACGGGCGTCTCGAGAGACGGGCAAAGCAAAGGCGATAAAAGTATGTAACGCCATTTTTGCGCTAAGAGCCTATGGCTGTTTAGTGGCTATCGGAGTTCGAATTCTCCGAAACGATCCCTTGTATTTTAATTGCTAAGAGTTTGGTGTGTCATCGAGGAAAGTTCCTTGTCTTTCTCCTCCTCTTTCTCCTCGTCAACCGTCTGCTTAGTAAGACATCCACATCGAGATATAGTTTAATCAAATATGGGATAAGCAATACTTAAGGAGCCGTGTCCGTCTTTTTCTCTCGCAAAAGATTTACCCTCAAGATAGAGGGTCTCCAAATAACTGTTGGTTAGGTTGATTAAGAAGAAGTAGAAAGTATGTAAGAGGGAAAACGAGAATTTCAGACTGAAAAAGCTTAATATCGAGAAAGTTAACGTTGGTTACAAACATGGCACACGAAATTCTCTAAGATGCACAGACTTCCTCAACGAGTTCATTTTATTTTGAAGACGCTCAGCTCTACAATTGGGAATCACTTCTTTTCTTGCGTTTTAGATTGGCAAACGATCATTTAAACTAAGAAAGCTGCCTCTGCGAACAATCAGTGTCTTAAGATGAGATGTAATCAACTGCTGGTAGATAACTGCTATGAACAAAGCACTGGCCTAGAAAAAGCATGGCATAAAGTATAAACAATAAAAAAGTTCGACAAAAAGTTTGGATACAAAAGCCACTTTGACCCAACTGGCAGAGCTAGAGACAAATTAGAGAGACAAGGTATTTGCCTGAGTTGTGGGTTAGGTTTACAGATTCTTGCTAGGAAACCGCATTAAGATTTTGCGGGAACATGTGATTACTGGAAGATTTCGATCTAGGAAAAACAAAAGACAAATCAGTAATTAGTAGACATGCGAGAAGAAATGGAGTCAAACAGGCATAAAGGGACTATCAAATCATCCTTGCTTGTTTTCTTTATTTTTTCTTACCAGGTTTAATCCAGTCCAAAATGCATGTACTGTTTTTTCAGTCCTCTGGTCTGTGAGGTGGGTTTCCACAAGGCTGTACGATTTTCCATCACACAAATTGCATGATTTTGTTGGCAAACTGACAATGTTATTTATCTAACATTTATATCAAAGTGCATTAAGCTAAAGAGCAATACGGTCAATACAGTGAGAATGTGATGTAATTTATAAAAGTCATGGTATTGTAGGGGTTATAACTGCAGGTCAACCAAAATTCAGTGTTACAAATGAAAACCTTCTGATCAATACTTTAGAAGCTGCACTATTGGACTAGCCTGCAGCACAAGTGCATTTTAGAGGGACAGTGATCCGCATCTCTGTGAGAGGTTTTCTTGCCATCGTGAACTTTTTATGCAAAACTATGGTGGAAAGAGTAATAAATTTTTTCATTCATGACAAACATTCAGCATTGGTTCAAGATTTCAGTGACATAAAAGTCCACTAAATACTTAACTTAGACACTTACCTCTAGAAGGTTGAATTTTGTTCTGGCTCGTGTTTCATTCTCAACCAAAGCAAAGTAATCCAGTAGATTATAGTGGCCAATATATGAAGCTGCACTATCTCTGTGCTGGTTCACTAGCCACTCACTGACAAAATCAAAACAAACACAATGTTAAATAAAAACATGGACAAGAACAATACTGCATCTCCGTGATTGGGATAAGATCAGAGATGCCAACCTGAGATCTATAATTTGGAGATTTTTTCCTATGCCACCACAGCATCACCTCCAAACTAACAAACTGGTGCCTCCCCCCCCCCCCCCGCCCATTAAATCATTCTCCCTTCCCAGAAAACAGAGAAAGCTTTTGTTTAGTTTCTGTGAAGATATGGTTGCATAACAAATTTTTTGAGAAACTGCAAGAAGAGTTTCAAAAAGCAAAATGTTTTTGATTTGAGTAAATCTGGGATGCCACGTTAGCCTACAGCCGAGCAAAGTCTTTGAAAGCCAGTCCATTGCTTTTATCCTGGAGATTTGGCGGACCATATGGGAGAGCAAGAGATTCCTAGATAATCTGGGAGAATTAGCATGCATGAGAGATGCCAGGAAATAGATTTTCAATCTCAGTTCTGTATCAACCACATATTGACAACAATACTTGATTGATCAAAACAATATTTAGCAATAAATGAAAAGACTGACAATTTAGTTGTGTCTGAATGGCCAGTGCCAACATACTTTGATTGTACTGAAACAAGGAAGAAAGTTTGCTAAACGGTATAATTTTGCCATGTGGTCCTTCCTGGCAAGCTTTACTATCTTAACGCATCCACCAGGCACACCAACAGCAGAATGATCACCCTTTGTCGACGAAAGCAGAGATTGAAACTGTCATTTTCAACTTTAAGTTTAATGATGCGATACGTAGGTAAAAAATATGCGGAAATATGATTGATGCGAGCGACACACCACGAGTTATTTAGTTCTTTGTTTAAAAAGGTAACTAAAAAATGATTATAACTTATAGACTCTGGTGATTTTAATTTAATAATGCCAGTGACAGTGCTGTATACTTAATTATGATCAATAATTTGTTACGTGTAAGCATGCTTACAATGTTCAAGTTGACTGTGAATGTTGTATCTATCTGTCTGCAAGATAAAATGACAAAAATCTTACATTAAATTACAAATAAATTATTTGGCGAGTTAAATAGTTATTCGATGAGTTATCTTTCCTTGACTAAAACCAAACCGATCTTGTTTTCGAGCATTTTGAGTCCTAAAACAAGACTTAAACTCCCCATTTTAATGCGGCTTTCAAATCATAGGTCCAGCACCTCTTGTACAAGATCAAGTTTGACCTTCTTGGTATTACTGAGACCCACCTTAACTCAAGTGTGTCAGACGATTGGATCAGAATTTCTGGATATAAATTCTTGAGGAGGGATCGCGGTTCCTGTGGAGGTGGTATTCAGATATATTTTAAAGAAGATCTTACTGTATACCCTTCTGTTTCTTGGGAAAGACCAAATTTAGAAGCATCATGGCTGAACATCACCATGAGATCTGAATCCTTCCCTGTTGGCTGTGTCTACAGTCCACCCGATGGCTCCTCCTTTTTCGACTCTTTCAGAGACCTGATTTCTGATATCTGGCTGAAAAGAAAAAATGTAATACTTGTTGGTGACTTCAACTCTGATATGTTGCACAAACTTAACAATAGGGAATCTGAATATGGAAAACGCCTACGAGAGATTCTATGTAGCTGTGGACTAAAGAACATTATCAACAGCCCAACCTGTATTACTGTCACCTCCAAGTCACTTATTGACCTCGTGATCACTAGTCAACCCTCAAAAATCCAAACCTCTGGCTCCATCGACCTGGGTATCTCTGACCACAACCTAATATTTGCAGTCTTCAAAGTTACAAGAGGTAATGCAAAACCCAAAGTTATCCCAACCAGGAATTATAAATCACTAGACACAAGGCAACTTAGAAGTGACTTCGACCGGGCTCCCTGGCATATAACTAGTTTATTCGACGACATCGATGACAGTGTAGACGCTTGGCAATGTCTATACAATGAAATATTACATCACCACCTACCCCCGCGAGATGCTAAAATAAGAGATAAGTCTCTTCCTTGGATCAACACCTCCATCAGGAAAGAAATGAACAAAAGATAGAAGCTCCTTAAAAAGGCAAAGTCATCAGGCGACCCCGAATTATGGGGTCTCTACAAACAGAAGCGATATGAGGTTAAGAAGCTACTAAGAAGTGCTGAGGCTGATTATTGGCAAAAATTATTCAATGAAGCTACTGATTCTAGTGAATATTGGAAATTGACCAACCAAGTCTTGAGGAAACACAAAGTTAAAAACATTGGTCCAATCTGTGATCACAACGAGGAGATAATAACCCATGATTTAGAGAAGACAAAGTATTTTAATGACTTTTTTGTTCTTGTAGCAGAGCATCGAGATCATGTTTGTTCATGTTTGTTCTTGGCGCCTTCTTCGCCGCCATTTTTTACTTAGTGACTTGCGCTACCTGAGTATCTCCAGTCTACCGTTGGACTCACGGTCATCTCCATGTTGAATGATTACACTTCATTTTGTCACATTGAGAAGTTATGATAATCCTTCATTCGGGGACGAGATCGTGTTAGATTTAGAGAAGACAGAGTATTTTAATGACTTTTTTGTGAATGTCAGCAAAGACCTCACTAAGCAACTTGACCCATTGAACTTGTCATCAATAAACACCTTTATCACTAGAGTCACTCCTACCAGGGACAAAACTGACATGAGCTGGGAAATGGTAAAAAACAAACTGACTAAAGCTGCTAACCCCAAGAAGGCTACTGGTCCAGACCAAGTATCCCCCAGGGTCCTCTCCATGATTGGTGACCCTGTTATCCACAGTCTTTTACCAATCTTCAGGAAGAGTATATGTGACGCATCTTTCCCTTCAAGCTGGAAATTATCATGCGTTAACCCCATATTTAAGAAAGGCTCTCCAACAGATGTGAACAACTACAGACCTATCTCCCTCCTCAGTATCCCTGGGAAAATCTTAGAAGATGTTGTCAGTGATACCCTGAACAACCATTTGCACACACAAGGCTTGTTATCTCATAGGCAGTGGGGTTTTCGGAAAAATTATTCAACTGAAAGCCTCTTACTTCACCTAACAGAGACCTGGAAAAATGCGCTGGACAAGGGCCTTAAAGTGGGCGTGCTTTTTATTGACTTTCGAAAAGCATTCGACACAGTGAACCATACCATCCTTCTAGAGAAGCTAAAGGCAATTGGGATATCTGGCGATTTTCATTCGTGGCTTACCTATTACATGTCTGCACGTAAACAATTTGTCCAAATATCAGGATATCAGTCTGGGCCCAAAACCATCACACATGGAGTTCCCCTAGGCTCAATACTAGGGCCATTATTATTTTCAATATTTGTAAACGATCTTACAGAATCAATAACTAGTGGTCAATTATTTATGTTTGCCGATGATACCACTATTTTTACAATTGGAAACAACATCGACGATATCATCTTAACACTCCAGTCTGTACTAGACCAACTTTACACCTGGTGTCAATCAAACAGATTAATCGCCAACGAATCGAAATCTGAAGCCCTGATAATTTCTAGCCAGAACTTTATTGGCTCCCTGCCACGCTTGGCCTTTGGTAATAGCTTTATTGAGTACAAATCATCATATAAATGTCTTGGGGTGACAATTGACAGCAAGCTATCATGGCAGGAGCACATAAAGAACGTTTGTAAGTCATTCAGCAACAAAGTCGCAGTACTGAATCGGATAAAGTTTTTACCGATACCAACCTTAGAAAACATTTATTATAAAACTATTATCCCTAGCGTTTTGTATGGCATTGTAGTCTGGGGGGTCTTGTTCTTCAACCTTGACGGATGATAATGATCGAATTCATTTAAGAGCTACTAGAATTATTTACAACCTACCCCATAGCATCCACAGGGATGACATCATGAACGCTCCACACTGGAACTCTATTGTTTCATTTTACATCAGGAGACTTTTAGTTATTACGTAGAATATCTATCATGGAAATAGCATCGATCCTCTAAATGCTTAATAGTGAAATCCGAGACTCCTTATGACTTAAGAAAATCCCTAAAAGTTAAGGTTCATAGACCAAGAACAGAAATGGGAAGATCTTCGTTTAAGCACAGAGCTGCACTATCCTGGAACCTCCTTCCCGAAGACATGAGGAACAGTTCAAACTTAACTTCCTTCAAGAGAAAACTCAGGGAAAATAAGAGAATTCTGAAATCTATCAGTTTTGCTAAAGCTTCCTGCAGCGTTTCCTACAAATCTGTTGACTTTAAATACTTTTAACATTTACTCCGTATTGTTATTAATATTTATTTCTTTTAATTGTCATTATTTACGTACCATTTTCAGTCTATTCACTAATTAGGTATTTATTAATTGATAGTTTAATTAATGCAGGTCCACATCAGGACGTAATGTCTTGCCTATCCCTCAACCTGCTTTATCAAATAAACTATGATGATGATGATCATCATCATTATCCACGATGGCGTTAGTACGGCGTCGGTGTCGCATGTATGTGTTATCATCTCAGCGGTTATTTTAGCCGACGCATGCTTATTGTGCGCTAAATTCGAAAATGGCAGTTCGGGTGGAGGAGCTATCAAACACCGAGACGCAAATTGACGGCATTAACGGCGAGAAATACCGAGAGATAGGAGATCAAGCTGTTTGGTCGTTATCGTCATGTAAACCTGGCTTTGGAGTGGAGCAGCTTCGTGATGGAAACCTAGAAACGTATTGGCAATCCAATGGACCACAACCGCATTTGGTGAGCATTCAGTTCCGGCGGAAAACAGCGATTCAAAACATTTTCTTGTATGCCGATTACAAGGCCGATGAGAGCTACACACCGAGTAAAATATCCATTCGTGCTGGGAATCACTTTCATGACCTGCACCAGATAGAATTTATAGAGCTTGAGGAACCGAGTGGATGGCTGACAGTGTCTTTGTTGGATGGGGACAAGCCTTTGAAAACTTACATGTTGCAAATAGCTGTTTTGTCCAATCATCAAAATGGAAGGGACACCCACATGAGACAGAAAAAGACTCGTGCGCCTTTAACAGATACTGGGGCGTACAAAATGCCCACTTTTACATCTGTAGAGTGTGCTATGTACACCACAATCAAGTGAAACAGCTGTTAAATAGTTTTTAACCTTTGACTGCAATTAGAATTTGGCTTTGGTTAACGCGCGTTACACTGTTTGTCAGCAGATGGTGGGAGATAGGGTTAGCCAAGGGTACATGTAGATTATTGGTGTACTGTATCAATTGAAGTAGTTCAATCTGGCATGATAAGAAGGGCTGCCAAGTTTATCTGGAGATACACCATTTGATGGTAGGTTTTAAGGTATTATGAAATAGACTTAAAATTGGTTAAGAACGTACAATCAATATCCAATAGCATGTGAAGTTGACATGGGTTATTATACATGTCGAGTTCAAAGTCTGCCTAGTTTGTGTAGTGTTCTCAAACTTTTCCAAACTCAGAGAGGTGTTTTCTTTTGCAGTTTGATTAAAAAATACGAAACAATTATTGAATTTAGTTTTTGCATGACATTGTGAACTATCAAACTTCATGTCTGTGTTATCTGCCTCAGCCTTTGGTCTCAGCTAATTACTCAGACCTTGGCATTGACAATTCGTATCATGCTCAACCTCATCCAGTAATTGCTTAATATTTACATGGGGAATGGGGATGAAATGCTCAACATCTTAAACACGAAGGTACACTATATAAGGAAGTCTTCCCTGGGAAGACCTAGGCTTATTTGTCACTCACCATTGACGTGTGCGGGTCAAATTCAAATGCTGGTAGACGAACAAAAGGAGCTAATGAGATATCTATTGTTTACTTCCGCCAGCATGGTGGCATGAGGTAACGTGCAAACCACCTACTTCGATCTCAAATTTACCACCACAAATAAAGACAGTTTATATTGGAGAAAGGAAATACAAATCTCAAAAATTCTTGTATTGTGATGAAGACAAAAAAACAATTTTGAGGAATGCGCCCGCTGTTCACTGCTTTGGAGTAGCTGAAGCTCAAGCTGACTTCACTCTAAGAGTTCTATATCATACGACGGTTGATTGACAATTGGTCCAGTGGGACATAAGGCTCCTTTTATAGCGTGCCTCTGTGTTTAAGCTAAAGTATAGGGCACCCATATGGCAAGTAGTTACGTGCTGGGTGAAGGCTGGTTATCTCCTCATCGTGTAATCGGTTGGGGTAATGTAAATGTGGGTGAGTTATCCAAGATTATGCAATTATAGGGCATCAAAAGAACTAACAAATCCCTGTCTAAAGTGGATTTGTTAGTTCCTGTGATACACCTGGATTGAAGAGATCTTTGAACCATGACGTTGATCCAGACTATCCCAGGCAAGGCATCCTCTGTGTGCTTTGTAAACATTTATGGTTGGACTAAAATACTTTGCCAGTAAAAAGTGTATTTTTTTAGTTTATAAAACTATTTACAAGATGTACAAATACCCTTTGTCATCTCTTGATTAAAGTAGGCAGTGTATTAAAGAGGTATGTTTAAAATGCTTAAAAATTGATGAAATGTTATTACTACAATGTGCTCATAAAAGTTATTACAGCTCAGATTCAGTTTCACAAAAACATTCTGAATATTCCAACCTTGATACAGTTTAAAAAGAGGAACCTTGTATGATGAATTAACTTCTTTTAGCCATCTCTCCTAGGCTGCTTATTCTTTGCAACATGTTTGTTCTTACCATTTAAACATCATCCGTGCTCTATCACTGAACAAACATACGACAACATGGAATCTATTTGTTAATTAACTAATGTTAAGTTGTTCAAAATTCTGGCAGGTCTCATGTACTAGATCTTGCCCTTCCTTTTTTGTATCATCTTCCTCTTTCAGGAGATTACTTTCATCATTTTGTAGCCTGCAGGAACATGTTTCCAATTCTTTAGGGAAATGCTCTTTGATGTATGCTCTAGATCTGATATCTGCCTGGAAATATGAAAAAAATAAGACCTACCTTTTTTTAAGACTATTTAAAGCAACTAAAAAAGCATTTATATTCTGTTTTTGTTCCTTTCATGCTAGTTTTTGGTGAAATATTGGTCTTGACTGAGAAAGAAACAAAGTTGATTGGATCAAGGGTACATTTGACAGCAAAGATGTTTTTATGGTTCATGGAGCAAAATATGACATTTACCTAGTACACAAATACAGTTAATGAGCTGGTTTCTTTTTCAGTGATTGGTATGTGTTGAACTCGATATATTCTTAAAAACTATTATCATGTACTCTTTGACTGAGTTGGTTGGGCAGGATGGGAAAATATTTGGTTCTCTGTTGTGATGCACAGACCTCACCATATGTCATGACCAAGAGCCAACTATTTTCCCAAGCAGCCTGACAAAACTCAGGTAATATGTACATAGTTATAATTTTTAGTAGTCTCTGTTTTGATCCTTACTTGTCTGATAGGTTCGGGTATTCTGTACTGACAGCAGGCATGTGCAAGTCTCACTGCTGTCTCCAGTCCTGTCTTGTGGCCCACTGATATGTAGATAGGGTTATGAGATTGTTGGGTACTTCTCAATGCCTGAGTAAATAAAATACAATAAATTGTGATGTTCTTTAACTTAAAGAGGGAAGTGCGATAACCTGTTACAGTTTTCTAACCTGTGGCCCTCATCAAATACTCCCAACCCATCCCACCCCAGGGGAGGACATCCACCACACAGTAATCTCGTGCATGGGAAATTAACGTCTCCTAACCCTAACCCTGCAGGAGACGGGACCTCCATTTATTCGTCCCTATCCGAGAAGACTAGAATATCTAACCAGTTCTTGATGTTATAGAAAGGCAGCATATTCTTCTGAATTATTTTAAGACCTTGAGTGTTGGTCCAGCCGGGCTTCAAACCCTCGACCTCCCGCCCAACAGTCCAGCGCTCTATCCATTGAGCTAATTGGGAGGCGGTCAAACTTGTCACAGTAGAAACAGTAAAGAGATTTTGCATCATGCTTCAAGAAGTAACTAATGTTACTTTTTTTCAAAAATCTGTCACCAAATCAGTAGATGAGACTGATAAGATTCTAGTTCACGTGCCAGACTTTAACATATTGTTGGTTTACTTCAGATGCTCCCCTGCCATTTTTAATCTGCTTGAAAAATCAATTTTTTTTATAGCATACAAGAGTCTGATCATAGCTTATTAAGCTGGGACAAAACACTGAAAGAAAAGGTAAGAGTCTCATTTCTGGGGAGAAGCAGCAGGAGTTGGAATTAAAATATTTGCACAATTTTTTCATTCTTTTTGTTATCCTTTAGTTACAGTTTGGAAATTTGACTTATCTTACCATTCCCCAAATTGTGCCAGAGTTGCCCTCCAATGGAAAACTGTCTCTGCTAGATTTTAAACAGTTTTTGATCTGTCAAGAAAGGATTTGTTATTGGTAATACTACAGAAGAGAGTCAGCCAATCACTCAAACTACAACCCCCCCCCCCCCCCACCCACCAGAAAGGGTTATTGGTCTGCATGAACCTTCTCACTCCTCTGGAGTTTCAGTTTCATTTTGCCTCGATTTCTTTAAAAGTGATGGCTCCTGGCTGAACACACTTTACCTTTTACAGTTTCCAACAGCATTTCTTAGGCCAGGGTTGGTATGGATATTTTCTGGTACTATCCATCTCTTTAAAAATTTTTAACACCATTAAATGGAGAAGAAATTTTGTTCTTATTAAGAGACCTCATCTGCATGTTTCTCAATCCCATCCACATGGAAGAGAGTCTTGGCCACTCCTACAGTAGGGATATCTGTCAGCACTCATAGGTGACAAGCAATCCCAAAACCTGCATATAACAAGATCTAGTAAGTTAACCCTATATTTCCCAAGATCTGATTATAAATTCTCCCCTTTAGCTGATACACATTTCTGTGTACATTGGTTGTGAGAATTTGGTGTTCAATCAAGGTTACAACTTCTGCCTGATAAGTTTGATTATTCTCCATACCTGTTGTTGGATCATGTATGGATATTAAAGAGAAAAGTTACATGTTAATCACTTCTGTGAGTTAAAGGGTTAAAATGATATAATTTGTCTTTCAAGGAAAAAAATTAAGGCTCTTTCCCAGTGACTGGTCTTTTAGGTAGTGAAAAGTGAAATGATTTTATCATCCTGATCAATTGACTTTGTTCAGCCCAAGAAACCAAACAAATAATTAAATTCGGTGAGCTATCCTGATTATAATATACTTGATCAAAATGATAAACTGAGAAACATACCTCTAGGGTGCAACATTCCATTCCCATCAACTAAAATAATCTAAAACAATGACTACAATAAAAACACTAAGGGAATCACATGAACTCATCTGATCTAGATTTATTTTCTTTCTTATTAAATAAGTTTTATATTAATACCAAATAACAATTAATTTTTATTTTATTTTGACTAATGAAAAAATGGTCAGTATAGCTTTTAATCGATATAAAAACCATCTTAAGGATATTTTTACCTGTGGAAGTAGATGTGGTTTAGCTCTCCTTAGCTTGGAAACTGCTTCAACTAGGAACCCAACTTCTCTGAAAGCCAGGTATTCTGGTATGTAAGGTAATTCCAGATGTACAAGGGTAAGATCCTTATACACAACCTGCATTAAACTAAATATTCATGAGATACAATACACCATAAAATGAATCCCAACAGCACTCACAATGTTCACAGTTTTGATGAACCTTCTACAGTATCCAAAAGTAGTAATGTTCACTACAAGTTACTTCAGGATACTGAGGTAGAGTTGAATAAATTTCTTTATTACACAACTCGGGCAGTCAGGGGGCCAATAACTAAAATCAACCAATCAAAATTCTCTATTGCCGGTCAATATTCTCTCAGTATTGGACCGGGCACTGTCCCGAATGGTCCCGAGTGATACCGCAATTGCGTCCCTTTGAACTTCAGTCTTATAATAAATCTCTTATTAACCAAGCTTGCTCGGGACCATACTGTAAGAATATCGGCCCTTGGTCTTTTTCAAGACCTCAGACCGATATTCTCCCAGTGCGGCCCTCGCACTTGGTTAATAAGATATATATATTCGCAATATTTTAGCTTACAAATAAGAATAAAAAAAATTTATTGAAGAAGCATAATTTTCCAGTAGGAATGTGTGGAGGTTATAGTTCACTTATTACGAAGGCTCCATACCAGTGATTCAAAAGCTGTGAGAGATTATTTTTTAAATCTATTCTTTTAGCTTTTGGAAGCCAGTGTGAACAGCCAGGGTATTTATATGTTTTCAGGTTCCAGTTTTCAGGCCAAACAAATATAAATTCCCGTTTTTTTAACATGAAACTTCTCCATGCGATATCAAATACATTTCTTACTGCCACGGGCGACTAATTCTAACAAGCATGATTTTAACACGGCGAAACGACATGACACGAAACAACCCGGTTAAAACTGCAAATAAAACAGCAAACGAAAACCTATTATAATATAAACTAAACTAAATACCCTGGAAAGCTGCAAAGAAAACGACGATGAAAACTACATAATACAAACTTACATTTGTTGCGATGTTGTGAATCCTGCCTAGTGGCGAACAGGCTGCACGAAGCGAAAAGAACAAATATACAAACTACAGTTGACAAAACTGCACTGGAAAAAAACTGCACAAACTACGATGAACAATATGGTTTAAATACATGCTACGTTACGTAATGACACAAAGAAAGCGCATGCAAAACTTTACTTTGCACAAGAAACAATACTACATTATCCAACAAAAAGGTAATGAGAATAGTCAAACTTATCAGGTAGTTGTTATCTTGATCCAACACCAATTTCTCATGACTAATTTACAAAGAAATGTGTAGCAGCTGGAAGCAAGAATTAATAATCAGATCAGACCTCAAGTTTAGGGAAGGAAAGCACCACCAAGCAAGCACAAGCGTGTGTAAGATCATAATTGACAAATGATATGTCAACTCCTGCGATCAGACACAAGTTACTAGATGGTTTATCAGTGGATTCACCCCAGCTGATGCAGTCCTCGCAAACCAGCTTCTTTTTTAACTCAAGTTGTTCCCTACAATGCAAAATAGCGTTTCTGATTCGGTTATCAACATAAAAAAAAGTAGCTAAACATTTGTGAAACAAAATCAATTATAATTTCTCAAATAAATCAAAATTTACTTCATGAGTTCTTTGAGCAACTTTTAAGTCAAAATCAGGAATGCATTAAGCTTTCAGAATGCCGGTTTATCTTAGGTATTCACTATATACCCAACATTTTCCAACATTCAAGGATTGAATCTTCAACCGGTGACTCTTGGTCGTGTCCTTCAGCCACCTCTCAAAAAGGACTTGCTAACGATTTATATCCATTGCGTAAAAGTAACCGTTTCTTTGTTTTATTAAAGTAAACTAATGCACACTGCCAATAAAACGTCAGAGAAAAGCTCAACGATTACAAGATTTGAGCAATTCAAATTGTAGTATAATTTCGGCCGAGGGTCGGTTAGCGTCGAGCTGTTTCGATGCTTAGGCAAACGTTGGGTTTAACGTGAGCTTACACACAGGGTGCAGGACACTCGACTGCTTTACAATCAACTTAATCTACTTTATTGCTTGAATCAAGGGTCTTATATACATAATGGTAGCTAAATCATACGTGATACAAAATACAGAAGATAATACGAGTTTCCCTTGGAATAAACAACTTAATTACCATGTATCCGCAATTTCACAGATATGGGAGGACACTTTAGTGGATCCTGCGGAACTAGTGTTCCTACGTGTTTGTCACGCTTTGTCACGCTATGCTTAACTTTACAACACTATTCCTCCCCTTGAAAAGGCATGTCCCCATGCCTGGGCTATAGAGAAATATGACTGACTAGATTGTAACAGAACTAGCGTTTTCCTATCAAAAGCATGTCTTTTGCTAATTGCTGAAATCAATAGAGTTAGAGAACTACTGACCAAGATACAAAGTCGCTCATCCATGTTGGCGGTCTAATTACGCACTGGAATGCCAGGTGTTGCTATAATGGCATTCTGAGTAGGACTATTCCTCTGATCTACCGGGTTAGGTACTCCACAGAGTTTCAAGCGATTGAAGTGTACCACTTTCCTTTTTCGGGGATTGTCGACTGCCTGGATGCAATAGGTTACATCACCAATTTTAGTCATCACAATGTTAGGACCTTGCCATGGTGAGTGGAGCTTCCTAGTCTGTCCTTTCTTCACAGCTGGGTCATGAAGGAATACTTGATCGCCAACCACGATTTGCTCTCCAGCAATTCGCTGATCGTAATGGTCCTTCTGACGTTTCTGGGCAGCTCGAAGATGCTCCCTGGAATGCTCGTGGACTTCTTCGAGGGTGTCACGCAGGTTCCTCACATATTCTGACACTTCTGGCCTGTGGTTTGGTTGTCGTCCAAACATAACATCAATTGGTAGTCGTACCTCATGGCCAAACAAAAGGTAAAACGGAGTGTACTGCGTGGAGGCATGTACACTGGAACGATAGGCCAACATCACCAGCGGCAGGTGGTCATGCCAGTCACGCTGATGGTCAGATAGGTACTTAGCCAACATGTCTTGCAGGGTACGGTTCATTCGTTCAACCACTCCATCACTTTCTGGGTGGTATGGAGAGGTTCTGCTTTTGTCCATGTTGAACATGACACACTTTTCCTGGAACAACTGGGCCTCAAAGTTTTGGCCCTGGTCCAAATGAATCTTTTCAGGCGCTCCGTACCTGGAAATGACTTCTTTCACCAGCTTTTCTGCTACAGTCTTTGCTTCTTGGTTTCAGATAGCAAACGCCTCTTTCCATTTGGTGAAATAATCTCCAACCACCAGGATGTACTTGTTACCAGACTCAGTCGTTGGCATTGGTCCCATGATGTCCAGTGCAATTTTTTTAAACGGATAACCCAGGCAGTTGCTAACTAGTGGTGCACGGGCTGTAGCCTGAGGGGACTTCCTCCTAGCGCACTTGTTCTCGTACTCGTTCAACAGTTTTGGTCACACCAAGGTGTCCAGCTGATGGGGCATCATGGAATGTTGTGAGGATATCTGGTACTAACGAGCGAGGAGGCACAAGCTGCAACCGGGTACCCCAACCATCTTTGGTCTGCCACTGGCGGTAGAGCATGCCGTTTTCCAACAGTAATCGATTCCACTGTGCCTACAGGCTCTTGGTGGCTTTACTGGTACCTTGTACTTCTTGCTGTGTTGGTTGGGCAGCCTGGTTCCGTTTCCATCGCAGTATCTGTCTCAGGTCTGGGTCTGCTTCTTGCTTTAACTTTAACTCAGCCGCGGTCCAACCTTGAAGCCATGCTCGGTCATTGCTGTCTACTGCGTTAGTCTCAGTTACGCGAACATGTTCTACAACTGGCAGGGGGATCCTGGATAGTGCATCAGCATTCTGGTGCTTTTTCCCAGGGCGGTGTTCGATCTTGTGGTCATATTGTGCAAGTGTCTCCAACCATCTGGCTACCTGACCTTCTGGCTCTTTGAAATTCTGAAGCCATTTAAGTGCGTTATGGTCTGTCCTAACTGTGAAGGGTCTTCCATACAGGTAGTGGCGGAAGTGCTTGATAGTGTACACCATGGCCAACATCTCCTTCTTGGTGGTGCTGTACCGATGCTCGCGGTCCTCGAGCACTCGGTTGGCGTATGCAATCACTTTCTCTTCTCAGTCTTGCCGCTGTGATATGACTGCTCCCAGACCATAGTCACTGGCATCACAATCCACTACAAATTCTTGGTTGAAGGAAGGGAAGGCCAACGCAGGAGCTGCTACCAACTTTTGTTTTAGGACTCTAAAGGCAACGTCACAATCTGCATTCCACTTAAACTTCTCTGCTGTCTTGGCAGTAAGGCGATGCAGAGGTAAAGCAATCTCGGCAAAGTTCTGGATAAATCTCCGGTAATAAGACGCTGAGCCCAGGAAAGTTCTGACATCAGTCACTTTCGACGATACTGGCCACTGTTGAACTGCTGCAATCTTTGCTGGATCCGTGCTGACACCCTCGGCGGAGATCGCATGACCAAGATATGGCACTCTGGGACGTAACAGGAAACATTTTGATGATTTCAACTTCAGGCCTGACTAGTGGAGTCGTTCGAAGACTTCCCTTAACCGCTTCAGGTGCTCGTCAAAGTCTCGACCATAAACGATGACATCATCCAGATAAACCAGACATGTCTGCCACTGCAGCCCAGCCAGGACAAATACCATAAGCCTCTGGAGGGTTCCTGGAGCATTGCAGAGACCAATGGGCATAACCTGGAATTCGAAGAGGCCATGGCGGGTCGTGAATGCTGTCTTCTCACGGTCAGCAACGTCTACCTCGACCTGCCAATAACCACTAGCCAAATCCAGGGTTGTAAACACTTTTGCACCAGCCAATGCATCCAATGTCTCGTCAATGTGCGGCAGGGGGTAAGCGTCCTTTCTGGTCACGTCATTCAGCTTGCGATAGTCTACGAGAAGCGTGTCGTACCGTCCTTTTTTCCTGACCAGGACAATTGGTGCGGCCCACGGACTGGTGGAGGGTTGTATTACCCCATGCTGCAACATGTCATCAATGTGTTGGCGTACTGTCCCCTGTTGGTGCATTGGTACCCTTCTCGGTGCCTGCTTAATATGAGGGTGGTCTCCAGTATCAATACGGTGCTGCACAATACCTGTTTGTCCAAGGTCTGCTGGGCCTGATGAGAAGATATCTGTAAACTCATCCAAGAGGTTAGTGAGTTCTTTCCTATGTGGGCTGGTTAGGTTCATGATGTTCAGGTTAAACTGTTCTGACACCAACAGCCTCGCCTGTTCTGGCTTCCTAGTTGTAAGCTGGTTACAACAGGCTGGTTTTAAAGCACTGTCTTCTAGCTGGCTGAAGGTAACAACAGAGGTGTTCTGGTAGAGGGTCACTGGAGTTGGTGATGGATTGATAACACGAATCGGCACCATGTCATCTTTCGGCTGCGCCAGCACTCGGGCCAACAAGAGATCATGCTGTTCGACAAAACCCAGAGACGGCTCAACTATCCTTAGTACGCTATCACCAAACACTGCGCCCTTAAATTTAGCCAGCAATATCATCTCATGACAACCTGGGACCACAAGAGTTTCTGCCAATGCTATTTGAAAAACTTTTGACAACTCATTTTTACCCTTGAGGCATACAACCTCTTTGCCAATTTTAATTGATTTCTCATTTAGGTCAATTGTGCAACTATGCTTGCCCAGGAAATCCATCCCTAGCAAACAATCTTGCATCACGTCTGTGGCCAGCAACACTGGGTGAACAACACTCACCCCACCAAGAGAAATTTCCAACTCACATTTTCCCTTAATGCAGATACTACTGGTTCACCAACCATAATTTGAGATCAATTTTTGCTTTGTCTAACACACGGGAATGCACAAGTGTCACTGCTGAGCCAGTATCAACCAAAATGTCAACAAGTTGCCCCCAACACGACCAGGCACATAAACAGCAGTGTCACAAGAAACACTATGAATTCCTACAGCGGTTTTAACATATTCTTTAGTTTTTGGGGTCTTCCTGAGTTTCCAGACCGACGCTCGACCCGCAGCCTCGATCACGACTTGTTTCCCGATACCACAGACGTTTGTTTACAATCTGCCATAAAATGTCCCTTTTTATGGCACTTGAAACAAAGCCGGAAATGAAGATCCCTCGCGCGTCCTGCGTTCGGTCCTGGTCCCCGACCGTTTTGTTTGGGCTTGTTTGCCTTCAATGGCAGTTGCTGTTGTTGTTGCACGAAATTAACCATTCGGTTCATGGCAGCTGTATTCTGTCTGAGGAGTTCAACGAGTTCGCTGTTCTCGCCCACCGGCGACTCCTGTACAACTCGAACCGACCGACCTTTGCTACGACGATACTCAGCCTCATACATTGCCTCGATTTGCAAGGAGCGACTGAAAGAATTCCATTCCTTTTTCTCAGTTTCTAAGACTTCGTCGTCTATGTAGTGATGACTTTGATTTCCACCACAAATCAGAATCAATCTGCCAGTTTTTTGATAAACGTGGTTACCCTGTTTCTGTTGTTCAAGGGGTTTACCACCGCGCCCAACTTATTGATCGACACTCAGCACTACAAACGTCGCATAAGGAAGATTCCGACGGCATTCCATTTACTCTCACGTTTCACCCTCACAACCACTCAGTTAAATCCATCATTCCTAAAAACTTTAAATTACTTCAAAACGATCCAGAGACAAGCACTATCTTTTTGCAGCCATCCGCTCGTTTCATTCAAATGCGACAAAAACATAGGCAATTTTTTGGTCAGAAGTTCATTTCAGACCAATGACCAACCAGGCACTTTTAAATGCGCTCGTGCATGATGCAAAACGTGTCCTTTCATTCACAACACTGATAAAATATCGGGACCTAAACAATCCATTAAGATCACCGATCACTTCACGTGCACCTCCGCCAATGTAATCTATTGCATAACTTGCACTTATTGCAAAAAGATACATCGGCGAAACAGGCAGAGGACTAGGTGACCGATTCTGAGAACACCTTTGAGACATGGAAAAGAATGACAAGGATACATCGAAACCAGTCGCTAGACATTTTAACTTACCTAATCATTCTAAGCAACATACGGCAATCTGTGGTCTTTCCTTACACTCAGGTAGCACGGAAAGCCGTAAAACTCTTGAACAAAAGCTCATCTTTCAAACCGGCAGTCTAAATCCCACAGGGATCAACAAAGGCTTTTCATTCCACTAATTTATTCGTGTTTTTCTCGCTGCCATGTTCCCACCAATAACATAGCTCCCTTTTCTGCCTTTAAAAGCACACACAACCCACAATTCCTCTATACACTCCGACGAAGGGCTAACCCTCGAAACGTCAGCTTTTGTAATCGTTACGGTCACCAATTTACCATTTCGACTTTGTTGATATATCCAAATTATTTCGTTACTCCCACCGACATAGCATGAAACAGTTTCTTTCGAAACTATCAGCCTTTATTGCTTTATTAAAAGCAGACAATCCTTTGAAAGTACGATTGTAGAAGTACCCCGAGCACTAGTAATTGTTATTTCAGCTTTCGATTTGTTAAGACAGGTCGCGCGTGGTTTTTCTTGGTCCTTCTTCAACCACCACTGGTTTCGGCTCTTGGATTCGTTTTTCTATGCATTAAATCCAAGTTTGGAACAGACATCCCTGTCGAAGGAGCGATCGGAATATTTTAGGGCCTCAATAAGGTTAAGCAGGCTTTATTCTAGTCTCCCTCGCAGCCGTTTTTTTTTGGATGTCACGCAACGCTCCCCCAAAAGAACGGCTGCTGACAACCGAACTACATTCCTTTCTCCGAATTGGCCAATCACAGCTCGGTTTCCATTTTCAGGAATCTTTTCGCGCCAGACTCACATTTTGAGACTCGTCCAATCAGATATCGTTTTCTATCACGATCCTCATGTGGAAAACACAAGAGAAATGGCGGTGCTTGAAGGAGCTTTTTGCAAAGCGTCGTCAAAGTTCAAAATTTTCGAGCTTAATGCTCACCAGAAGCTTGCAATTAGAAAAGTTTTAGTCGAAAAAGAAGGTGTTTTTGTTAAGCTGCCTACAGGATCCGGGAAATAGTTAATATATCAAGCACTCAACAACAAACATATGAAACATATGTATGAACTGCGGTTATGAAACGTATATGTGCACGATCCTTCGCAGTAAAGCACTATTTGAGCAATAGTGAAAATCAGACCTGAAAAAAATTTCAGGCCTGTACGGGACTCGAACCACTGACCTCTGCGATACTAGTGCAGCGCTCTACCAATTGAGCTAACAAGCCAACTGGGAGCAGGCCATCAAATTAATTCGACATGAACCCGTAGATGATAAATCAAACAACAACAAACATATGAAACATATGTATGAACTGCGGTTATGAAACGTATATGTGCACGATCCTTCGCAGTAAAGCACTATTTGAGCAATAGTGAAAATCAGACCTGAAAAAAATTTCAGGCCTGTACGGGACTCGAACCACTGACCTCTGCGATACTAGTGCAGCGCTCTACCAATTGAGCTAACAAGCCAACTGGGAGCAGGCCATCAAATTAATTCGACATGAACCCGTAGATGATAAATCAAACAACAAGCACTGCTCATGTTTCACCATGTTACCGATGAAAGTGGTCATATTGTTGTTGTTGCGTTGTACCAACGTGCGGAAACCTGTACCGGTGATAAGAAGCTACAAACATAACTAATCGGGTTCACTCCAACTAGCAGCAGACTGGCAAATGAAGAAGTACAAGTAGGGTAGGAGACGTTGGCCGACCTAAATTGCAGTGTTCTCGAAGCCTTTGCCCGGTTTGTTGACGGCAAGCACGCGCTTTTTTCCTCCTGATCTCCATCTGTAGGTCGAAGCAAGTGTTTAGCCCTTGGCCTCGATTGAAAGGCGTCTTGTATTTCGTTTTGATTATTGATGTAATTTACTGTTTCTTATATATTGTGACTTTTATAATCTGTAGTAACCTCTTGAAGTAGTGCGAATAAAGAGTCTCAGTCCAGTTGTAATTTACTGTTTCTTATATATTCTGACTTTTATAGTCTGTAGTAACCTCTTGAAGTAGTGCGAATAAAGAGTCTCAGTCCAGTTTTTAGCCTCTTCTACTTTCTCAGTTGCTCGCTGAAACTTTAACAACCGCTCAAACAATCTATCTTTACCAGGGCACAACGATGAACATGTGAAACATTTGAGCTCTCATTGACAAATTTCTTCAGTGTTTCTCCCGACATGATAGCTAGATCATCTGCCACATCCGCATTTTCGCGTGAACCCTTACGTCATTCAGATTTTCTGGTATGTGATTGGTCTGTTCAATAGACCACGAACAAAACGTAAGGACAATTAGAAAGGAATGTAGTTTGGTTGTCAGCAGCCATTCTTTTGGGAGAGCATTGTGTGACATCCAAAAAACGGCTGCGAGGGAAACTAGCTTTATTCGGGCGCGTACTCTCTTTTTTGGCCTAGCGCGCACTGCCTGACGGATTTGTACAGTGAACGAGACATGATCTTGCGAATAACCGTTTTATCTTGTTTTGCATTTTTGCTTGGAATAACTGTACCAGGGTCTATCAGGAATGGAAATGATCGAAATAAACACAGTCCAGTTATGTTCTTAACACTTTATTAAAAAAAATTCTACAATCACCTTCTTCACTTTCAATTGTATTAGAAATGGACGTCCCCCGCCCCCAAGTTAAAACTACAGCATTTTTTTAACGACAACGGTATGACACTTCCTATCTCCTGAACTTTTGTATTCAGTTGTGTAAACATCTCCAAAGGAACCTTTTCCTACTCTCTGATTTACCGGCAATTCACTACATTTGAAGCGTAGAATCTCTTCTGCAATTTCGCTGCCAGGTGACCCTCTTCGTATTAGCTGAGGAAGCTTAAACTTTCGAAAAACCGACATAGTTGAATTTTTTATCGCTCCATCTGAACATGTCGCTTAAGTTTCGCGCAAAAATGTTTCCCTCGGCCGCTCGTGTGATAGTCGGCCTTTGACCTCAATTGTTCAAAGGAAGCTATTGTTTTGTCACACCACCACCAAGATCGTATTCTCTCACAGTACACGTCCGTCACGCAATGTGCGTTAGGCCGAAAAAGAGCGTGCGCGCCCGAATAAAGCCTGCTTAATCTTGTTGAGGCCCTTAAATATTCCGATTGCTCCTTTAACAGGGATGTCTGTTCCAAACTTGGACGCAATGCATAGAGAAACAAATCCAAGAGCCGAAAGCAGTGGTGGCTGAAGAAAGACCAAGAAAAAGCACGCGCAACCTGCCTTAACATATCACTGCAAAGTTTTATGAGGAGCTGCACTGTGAAGTGCATATGAAGCTGGATATTGCTCCTGGTGTTTTGTTTAAATCAATTACCAACAAGACTACAACAGCCTTTTGCGTGATGTCACAAAAAAGGTTATGGCAGTTTGTGCACAAACTTGATTTAAGATGCCAAGAACTCATCCAGTTGGTGTGTTGTCAGTATATCACAGTATATTCTGTTGAAATGTAACTGTAGCTTGCTCTATCATTCTTTCAAATAAGCAAAGACCGCCCAAAAGTATAGCCTGATCTACTAGCCTATAAGTCTATTTGAAGCCCAAGTAAAAAATTCCTTGCAGTTTTCATATTTTCACTTGGTTCTGTTGATCAGTCAACCTCTTAAGTTATTTTGGAAAAGAGAAGTCATGACTTGATTACTGTAGAAAAATAAGGTATTTGGCATCAGTATAAATAAATCAAGGTTTAATGTAACTTCGAACCAATAATTTGTAATTGTCTATAATTTTTTGAAGCCCCATAATTTTTGGTCGACCTTTCCTTTATTTCAATGAAATTGTTGTTTAGAGCTTTTGAGTGATAGTTTTGTTATTTCAGTAGCATTATAATTGTAGAGAGATATGCAAGAATTTTAAGTTAAATTGCAAATAAACAATTGTCAATCTACTTTGTGTTGAATTTCTTTTTGACTACATGTATCTGTCCATACAATGTATTTAATTTGGACTAACTGGCATTTCGTGTGAATGTATCTCGAAGTTTTCAGGGTTTAAGCTGAAAATTTAACCATTAGTATCAATCTAATTAAAATATGTTAGGTTTTCAAGACAGGGTAAAGCTGTGTAAAGTAGACCTTTACGGCAGCCTTACACTAACCTTAAGCGAACTAAAGGCAGCGTAAATCTCTATTTTACACCAACTTTACGCTGTGCGTAAAGGTCTCTTAAATTAGTCTCATTACTCAAACTTTACGTCACTGCGTAATGGCCGCGTAAAGAGTGCCTTTACGAAGTGTAAATGTGGCGTAAAGCTGTGTAAAGTAGACCTTTACGGTAGCTTTGGGATAATATTACGCCAACTTAAGTGTTTTTTTCATGCTGTGCTATTCTCAAGTGAAAAACTGTCACTTTATTTCTGCGCTAACTTGCAATTGACTTAATAGTTATAGTTATATTTGACAGCTCGCGGACGCAATCGTCTGGGAATTATGGTTCTTGTGGAGTCTTGCTCTGTTTTTGCTTCACGACATCCCAAAGGTATCCAAAGATTAAATATAAAGTGAGCTACACCAAAACCTCTTTGTGGCAGAAAAAACGTCTGATTTCAAACTGGAGAATTTTATTGAGTGCTGATGAAAGGTCAAATTAAGGACATCGAGGGCCATTCGGCTGTCTTTCTATACTACTGCGCTTACAAGAAATAGTGCCGTTACAAGCGAGACTCGCTGCCTCGATCACATAACTCGGACATAACGCAAAAGCTCTAGCTATACATAATACATGGCATCTACTCATAGATATAGATAAATACAAAAAATAGCTCTGTCCTGCCATTTTTAAGGCATTTCTCTGCAATATTTATATTAATGCTTAAATTTAGCTCCGTTACGCGTCTGTTCCTTAACACTCATCCGGGATATAACTGGAATACATCGTAAATGCGCAGTACATTTAAAGCTTCCATCACAGAGCACTCTCTTACAGACTAAGCCTGTTTTTGTTCGAGCACCACAGCGCCTGCGTGTAGTGGTTATCTTACTACTCGGGGTCGAGGCTGCATCTGGGAATGCAAGGTTTAACTGACGTCTGGTATTTCCCACATGTCCCTTGGGTTTCAAAGTTACAGCTGAGTCATCCAGGCTCTCGATACTATCTGAAATAGGGAAAAGGGAAAGGTTTATTAACTATGGAAGTTATCAACAGAAAGGGCCTTGAAGCGTTTTTCGATCAAACTCGAAGGTGCGCTATAAAAGGAGAGGTCCCTTAGGTGCCTGGTAGACAAACAAATGGAGCTAACGAGATGTTTACTTCCACCAGCATGGTGGCAATGATGTAAAATGCGAGCCACCTTCTTCCATTTCAAATTTACTGCCACGAATAAAGACAGTTTCCATTGGAGAAAAGAAATACAAATCTCAAAAATTCTTGTATTGTGATGAGAACATGAAACAATTTTGAGGAATGCGCCCGCTCTTCACTGCTTTGGATCAGCTATAGCTCAAGCTGACTTGACTATTGAAGTTCTACATCACACGACGGTTGTTTGACAAATGGTCCAGAGGTACCCAAGGCACCTCTCCTTTTATAGCCCGCCATCGTGTTCAAGTGCCGTAAGCCAAAGCCAAAGTTATCACATCAACCAATCAGAAGAAAGAAAAATACCCTTAGAGCCAATGAGAACTGAAAATAACGTGCAGGAAACGCAGGCGACCAAGTCGTGATTGGTTCTAGTTTTGCATCTGATTGGTTGAGAGAAAGTAGCAAGTTTTTTGGACCAATGACAGAGCGAAGTGGACCAAACCAATGCAATCCAGGATTACCTTCGACAGGATTGACCTACTTGGTCGACTCACCTGCGTTGCCTCGCCATGTTCTGGGACGTTAGGATGAAGCGCTTTTCTGTTGAATTCTATTCTTCCTTGCGTAAAGCGTTGAATTCAGAATGAAGAAGGCAACTCCATTAGAGATTGGGGGTGTTCGAAAACCTTTCACAGTGATACGAGTTTTAGCCTCGAAGTATGAGAACAATTTAAAATGTTTAAGGAAAAAAATTGAAGCCTAATTTCGGAACGAAAACATGCATATATTTATGTAGATACGTATGTAGATACATAATTCCAAAAAAAAAAACAAACAAACACCTACCTATTGTATCCAGCATGTTCTCTGTATCATTTGGAGTTTCTTGTCGACAAGGAGAGCTCGCCCAATTTAAGTAATTTTCAGCGTTCGATGAGAAAAATTTCTTTTTCAGGTAAATGTATAACCATTTCCCTATAGGATCATAGGAACTATTATAAGCCATTGATAAGTGTGCAAAATACCACGTCAGTGAACTGGTCGCGTTTCATCGTAAATGGAGACAATTTGAAGGAAAACATACGAATTTCACATTTGCGAGTTATCTTGAGGATTTTGATCAAAGCAAGGCTTGCTTTGTTTTGTTTTGTTGTGGCAGTGATACGATTGGCACGTAAATGAAAATGTAAATACCATTACATACCTAGCAGAGCTTCAGCGATGATACAAGAAAGTGTACCGCACGTAAAACTGGAGTCAAAACTGATCTCCATCCATGCAATGATCGGTACAAAAACCAGGAGAAAAAGCCAAGTAAACAGAGGGGTATTCAGGAAGAAGATACACAGAGTTGCTAGGAGGAAATACCCAGCATGCATCAAGCAGGTGGTGACTAACGCTGGTTTGTCTCCTGTCCCTCCCAGATGTCGCGTCAACCAACCGAGTCTGTTGTCGACCTTATCTTGCATGTGATCGGTTACCTGTTAAAATAAATTACACGATAATAGTTGCTTCAGAAGCTTTTCAAGAAGCAATCATTTCACGCAAATCGTTGAGGTTCTATTCAAAAAATTAATTTGGAAATATAAAAGTAACATCCTAAATTTAATATTAAAAGCCGATCTTTTAACAATATAGTTTATATGCGAGGGGTTCTAAGCACAAAAGACTCAATTAAAAGACAAGTGATCACGCGCAGTTCTAATTTACTCACACACTTGCAATAAGTCAAACCAGATTTTTCTTACCTCTATTAAGTATCCAATCGTATCGGTGATAGTCTTCAGATTTTCCATGGTCTCATTGTAATGTTGAGTGGTCTCACTGTGGTACGATTTCATTTGAAGTGTGCTGTGGTCTACAACCGAATTCAAACAAACTTTCTCAGAAGGTAAAACAATAACGATTGGCATCTGATTTGATTCAAAATGTCGTGAACCAGCGGAGGTAGAAGGACCAGTGCTCAGTGATTGGCGCAGAAGGTTCGTGCCACCTCCTCAGCCAATCAGATGCAAAACTAAGAACAATCCAGAAAGCTCTGTCGCGCTTTCCCACGCTTTAGCACCCGATAGTTTCCTTTATAACGATTAGCCGTTGTGATGACTATCCCCTAGGTTATACTACATTACAATCGGTGGAATACAGCTCTGTTCAGCTGCACCAATCAAATTTTATTCGGTGGTTGTCAGTTGAGCTCATAATCAAAAATTAACCCCTTAACTCCTTGAGTGACCGGCATCTAATTTCTCCGAATTACACATTAAGGTCACAAGAATAAAGGAAACAATCGCCACCTCAAGAAACTCCTGATTGTCAAACAAATTCTCCTTGCCAGCACTACAAGAAACGTATAGAACAGTATGGAGAGTATGAATACCAATGTAGAAGTGTAAAGGGTTAATCATTCACAAGACAATATAAACTGTTAGTATTCTCTTTCGAGATACCTTATTCATGTGGTCATTAATTTTCTCCATGTAGTCAGAGTCTTAGTTACCTATCTTATTCCACACTTCTTCTGCCTTACTGCGAATCTTGTTCAAGTCCTCTACAATTCTGCGGTGTCTCTTTTCATGGTCCAAATCATGCTTCTGAATTTCTATTGTAGCATTCTCTGTTGATTAAGAACGGAAGATACTAACTTTTATGTTATTGTGCAATGAAAAGCATCTCTAACTCTTTATACTCTAATTTAAATTTCACCTCAATATTTTATTTGCATCTAATTTCCCAGCTGAGAACAAAACTGCCCGAGACACTAATAAATGTGTATGCATTTTTATCTATTTCAATGACGATTTGATTTGGATCGATCGACCACACTAGAAGAAAACATTGCTACGTGAGAATACGTTACCAGGACAAGGTAGAAAATCGCAACGTTTCGTGGAAGGAATATCCTTGTTGCATGTAATTCACAAGAATTTTTAATTTCAAATGACAATCAAAGTGGTTGTCAAAATAAATCATAAATTTATAACTTCCAGAAGAATAAGCATGGAATGTAAACTGCTACCATTTGTAATTTTTTACTTACAATCATGTGATTATTATACGAAAAATTACTGAACCAGAGTAAAGAATCTCAAACTAAATATAAACCACTAGTTGACAGAATTATAGTCATACACCAGCTAGGTTATTCATCCTTGTAAAGGGATTGTTGTTGTCACTGTCAACTTATTATTGTTTTAATCTTCAATATGATTCAAAAGAAAAGTTGCTCTATCAATTTCTTGAAGAACATGTCCTAGGTGTATAGCCTCTATGACGAACATTTAGGTACAGGGAAATCTGTAACAAGATTTTTGACAAAGAGATAGAGTAATCTTCAGTATGATTCAAAGGAAAGGCTACTATACCTATTCCGTGGTGAATTTGTGTTTGTCATGAAGCTGCCATATAATGTTTATTTTGGTATTGGTAAACCTGCATGAAGATTTTTATTGCATAGTTAAAATTTCAGCATATTAAGTTAACATGTAGCTGTGCCATTTCTTGAAGAATTGATGTTAGGTATGAAGTCATGTCACTTTGCTGTACATTTGATCTACATCAAATGAAGTGAGGTGTAACCTAAGTCTTAACATGTTTCTGTGCAGGTATTTTAAGTTCAAAATAATGTAAAACATTTTAAAAGAAAGCGCAATTTAGGTTTATCATGCCAGATTAAAAGTTGTTGTTGAGTTTGTAGTATGGCCTGGCTAACCTGTGTTACATGCAAAAAATATTACTAGAAAGAACCACTTCCTGAAGTTAGGATCCTTGTCTCAAGGACATGGGGATGCTGTATTATTTAACAATCTCTGGGGAGTAAGTGCTCTCTTTTGAGATCTTTAATTAATCATTTTGAAAAAAATAGGTCTTACTATGAGAAACTTCAGTCACCTTAAAGTTAGGACTCTGCTATCAGTTTTAGGCAGTATTTGTCACTCACTGTCAGTGCACATTCCTTGTTTTGAGAACTGATAATTACACTCATTTTGAGTGATATCAATCGCCATCTTTAGAACTTCCTGTTCCTCACTCCAAGACGCATTTTAAGAAAAAAATCCTTAAGGGGTGTTACGAAAACGAAGACCATCGAAAACGAAGAACTAAAACCTAAGACCCGAAAAACGAAGTAGTACGAAAACGAAGACCCTGTAAACAGAAAACCTTAGAAATTACAAGTTAACCGCACATTAAACAGTAACAACGCTTAGTAATATAATACATTACACTTCACGCGTTTCTTCCCATTATTATACTGCCCGTATTATTATACGGCCCATCTTCGCTGTTCTGCTTCGCTATGCGAGCCAATTTGGTTCTTGATATTCTCGAGGGTTTCCCCGGGTAAACTTACCACACATATTATTATTCTGGAACAGCAGGCAGAATTCCGTCGCCAGCCGCCTTAGATTTATAGTTATCATTGCGTGACAGAATAACAGAGAAAGCGTTCTGTACAGGAAAAAATGACTCGGGTTCTGACAATAAATAATCGATTTCCACTGTATTTCGTTGCTAAAATAGATTCTGACGGTCGTTAAGCTTTCTCTGCTGGAAAATTGTAGTTAAAAAATAAGCAATTCTTTTGGCTAATGCAGGGTCATTTGTTTTCGTAGTGCGAAAACGAAGACCCTTTATTAAAATAATTTGGATATATCAACAAGGTTGAAATCGTAAATTGGCCACCGTAACGATTACAAAAGTTGACGTTTCGAGCGTTAGCCCTTCGTCGGAGCGAATAGAGGAATTGTGGGTTGTGTGTGCTTTTAAAGGCAGAAAATGGAGCTACGTTATTGGTGGGAACATGGCAACGAGAAAAACGCGAATAAATTAGTGGAATGAAAAGCGTTCGTTGATCCCTGTGGAATTTAGACTGCCTGTTTGAAAGATGAGCTTTTGTTCAAGAGTTCTACGGCTTTCCGTGCTACCTAAGTGTAAGGAAAGACCGCAGATTGCCATATGTTGCTTAAAATGATTAGGTAAATTAAAATGAACTCTACGGTCGCTACATCGACGACTACATCGGCGCTACCTCCTCTACCAGAGAGGAGCTCACTCAATTCTTAAGAGCAGTCAATTCTTTTCACCCGGCCTTGAAATATATCTGGGAAATTTCTGATAATTCTTTATCCTTTTTAGACATCAAAGTTTCAATTGAAGGCAACGGTTTATGCACTAGTGTGTATTACAAACCTACAGACTCGCATAATTACTTGTTATATTCGTCTTCGCATCCATCTCACGTTAAGAATTCCATTCCTTTCTGTCAGTTTCTAAGACCTCGTCGTTTATGTAGCGATGACTCTGATTTCCACCACAAATCAGAGTCAATGTGCCAGTTTTTCGATAAACGTGGTTACCCTTTTTCTGTCGTTCAAGCGGATTACCACCGCGCCCAACTTATTGATCGACATTCAGCACTACAAACGTCGTATAAGGAAGATTCCGACCGCATTCCATTCACTCTCACGTTTCACCATCACAACCACTCAGTTAAATCCATCATTCTTAAAAACTCCGCTCGTTACATTCAAACGCGACAAAAACATAGGCAATTTTTTGGTCAGAAGTTCTTTTCAGACTAATGACCAACCAGGCACTTTTTAAATGCGCTCGTGCTCGATGCAAAACGTGTCCTTTCATTCACAACACTGATAAAATATCGGGACCTAAACGATCCATTAAGATCACCGTCACTTCACGTGCACCTCCGCCAATGTAATCTATTGCATAACATGCACTTATCGCAAAAAGATATACACTCGGCGAAACAGGCAGAAGACTAGGTGACCGATTCCGAGAACACCTTCAAGACGTGGAAAAGAATGACAAGGAATCATCGTAACCAGTCGCTAGACATTTTAATTTACCTAATCATTGTAATCGTTACGGTGGTCAATTTACCATTTCAACTTGGTTGATATATCCAAATTATTTCGTTACTCCCACCGACGCAGCCCCAAACAGTTTCTTTCGAAACTATCAGCCTTTATTCCTTTATTGAAAGCAGACAATCCTTTGAAAGTACGATTGTAGAAGTACCCCGAGCACTAGTAATTGTTATTTCAGCTTTTGATATGTTAAGACAGGTCGCGCGTGGTTTTTCTTGGTCTTTTTTCAACCACCACTACTTTCGGCTCTTGGATTCGTTTTTCTATGCATTGAGTCCAAGTTTGGAACAGACATCCCTGTCGAAGGAGCTATCGGAATATTTTAGGGCCTCAATAAGGTTAAGCAGGCTTTATTCGGGCGCGTACTCTTTTTTGGCCTAGCGCGCACTGCCTGACGGACTTGTACAGTGAACGAGACACGATCTTGCGAATAACTGTTTTATCTTGTTTTGCATTTTTGATTGGAATACCTGTACCAGGGTCTATCAAGAATGGAAATGATCGAAATCAACACAGTCCAGTTGTGTTATTAACACTTTATTATTAGAAAATTCTACAATCACCTTCCTCACTTTCAAATGTATAAGAAATGGCCGTCTACCGCCCCCAAGTTAAAACTACAGCATTTTTTTTAACGACAACGGTATAACACTTCCTATCTCCTGAACTTTGGTATTCGGTTGTGTAAACATCTCCAAAGGAACCTTTTCCTATTCTCTGTTTTACCGGCAATTCACTACATTTGAAGCGTAGAATCTCTTCTGCAATTTCGCTGCCAGGTGACCCTCTTCGTAATAGCTGAGGAAGCTTAAACTTTCGAAAAACCGACATAGTTGAGTTTTTTACCGCTCCATCTCAACATGTGGCTTAAGTCTCGCGCAAAAATGTTTCCCTCGGCCGCTCGTGCGATAGTCGGCCTTCGACCTCAATTGTTCAAAGGAAGCTATTGTTTTGTCACACCACCAACAAGATCGTGTTCTCTCATTGTACACGTCCCTCACGCAATGTGCGCTAGGCCGAAAAAGAGAGTACACGCCCGAATAAAGCCTGCTTAACCTTATTGAGGCCTTAAAATATACCGATCGCTCCTTCAACAGGGATGTCTGTTCCAAACTTGGACTCAATGCATAGAGAAACAAATCCAAGAGCCGAAAGCAGTGGTGGCTGAAGAAAGACCAAGAAAAACCACGCGCGACCTGTCTTAACATATCAAAAGCTGAAATAACAATTACTTGTCCTAAACAGAAACATCAAGTGTACTTGTCCTAAACAGAAACATCAAGCATATTTGAGGCAACTGTATACTGACGACATAGAACAGTAATGTACATATGTGTTGAACACCAACGACCTTACTTGTAGTTAATTATACTTATTTTATTAGTTCAATGTTATTTCTTGCTCAAACTAAAGTCTTGTTGAATAACCCTCAGACAATTTTCATACACTGAGGCCAAAAAAAGGAGGCTGAAAGCAAACACACATAATTGATGTCAATTATGGGAAATTAGAACTCACATGACCAAGTTGTGATTGGTTTAGGTTTTGCATCTGATTGGTTGAATAGGTGGTGTGAGTTTATTAAACCAATCACAAGAGTGTACGTAGTGGAGCAAAATCAAAGCAATTCCAGATTTACTTTCGATACTCAATTGTAAGCTGCTTTAAAATAGTTTGTACTTATCACTGCAAAGTTTTATGAGGAGCTGCACTGTGAAGTGCATATGAAGCTAGATATTGCTCCTGGTGGTTTGTTTAAATTAATTACAAACAAGACTACAACAGCCTTTTGCGTGATGTCACAAAAAAGGTTATGGCAGTTTGTGCACAAACTTGATTTAAGATGCTAAGAACTCATCCAGTTGGTGTATTGTCAGTATATCACAGTATATTCTGTTGAAATTTAACTGCGGAGTTTACTCTATCATTCTTTCAAATAAGCAAAGACCACCCAAAAGTATAGCATGATCTACTAGCCTATAAGTCTATTTGAAACCCAAGTAAGACATTCCTTGCAGTTTTCATATTTTCGCTTGGTTCTGTTGATCAGTCAACTTCTTAAGTTATTTTCAAAAAGAGAGTCATGACTTGATTACTGTAGAAAAAGAAGGTATTTGGCATCAGTGTAAATAAATCAAGGTTTAATGTAACTTTGAACCAATAATTTGTAAATGTCTATAATTTTTTGAAGCCCCATAATTTTTGGTCGACTTTTCCTTTTGATCAGCAGGGATTTGCTAAAGCAAAGGCATAGAAAAAACCAGGAAAGATTTATTACTCGACGTTTCGGGGTCATCGTGACTCCATTATCAAGAGACTAGTTTAAAAACATGCAAATAAGGAAAGGTACAAGAATAGCATAAATTAGACTGAACGGCTTAAACAAACACCTTGGCGCGGATGGAATCCGTTTGCACGTTCAGTGTTGGCTTACGCATGCGAATATACAACATTTCATTAATGAAATTTGATTGCCTTGTTAATGAAATGTTGTATATTCGCATGCGTAAGCCAACACTGAACGTGCAAACGGATTCCATCCGCGCCAAGGTGTTTGTTTAAGCCGTTCAGTCTAATTTATGCTATTCTTGTACCTTTCCTTATTTGCATGTTTTTAAACTAGTCTCTTGATAATGGAGTCACGATGACCCCGAAACGTCGAGTAATAAATCTTTCCTGGTTTTTTCTATGACTTTTCCTTTATTTCATTTAAATTGTTGTTTAGAGCACTTTTAATGAGAGTTTTAGAGCTATTGAGTGATAGTTTTGTTATTTAAATAGCATTATAATTGTAGAAAGATAGGCAAGAATTTGAAGTTTAATTGCAAATAAAACAATTGTCAATCTACTTTCATGTGTTGAATTTTTTTTAACTACATGTATCTGTGCATACAATTTATTTAATTTGGACTAACTGGCATTTCGTGTGAATGTATCTCGAAGTTTTAAGGGTATAAGCTGAAAATTTAATCATTAGTATCAATCTAATTAAAATATGTTAGGTTTTCAAGACAAGGTCACAAAAATATAGTTTGGGGAGGGCAGAATTTTGTGAAAGCAAGTGTACCACAAAATTTGAAATGCGCGTATGCCCCAGGTAATTAAAATAATTAAAGATGACATTTGCTCCAATTTCAGATGTTAATGTTAAATGCAGTTGTAGAACAATGTTTTCAATTACTATTTTTCTTTTTACACCATTATAAGTGATTTCAGAGCAAGGTTTTTAATATTCAATACGCCCAATTTTCAATCCGTTGTGTTTACAAAGTTGTCATACTACAGATAAAATAGAAACAGTGTTTTCAAATTTCTAACTTCCTTTTCATTTATTGTACAATTTTGTCACGTTTTTGCAGCCATTTTAAAAAAAAAATTCATAATATATTAAATTAATAATATATTAAACAGCAGATTGATTGATTCATTGACTGTCTCGATTCCGTACACATAACTTTCAACTTTGATAGTGGAAAACCGATTGATCAGCTTTGCTCTTATGTTTCCCTTAAATATAAAACAAAGCTGATATCCCCAATCTGAGCAGTCGATACAGTTGATTCATACAAAAAAATTGAAGCTAACTTTACGTCAGGCGTAAATTTACCTTAAAGCCGCCTACACTCTATATTTACGCGTGTACGTAAAGCCGGCGTAAATCTCTACACTACTCCATCTTTAGGCTGTACGTAAAGGTCTCTTAAAGAAGTCTCACTACTCTAGCTTTACGTCAGTGCGTAAAGGCCGCGTTTTTACATTTCGTAAAGCACGCCTTTACGAAATGAAAATATGGCGTAAAGCTGTGTAAAGTAGAACTTTACGGCAGCTTTACACTAACCTTACGCCAACTAAAGGCAGCGTAGATCTTTATTTTACACCAACTTTATGCTGTTAATCACCAAAGCCACCGCCATCTCATGTAGTGTACATATGAATTTTTCTTCACGAAAAAAGAATGTAAAATATAGCTGAATATACTTTTCTCTATATATATATATATATTTATATATAACTCATATAAAAACAATATATACTCATATAAAAACAATCTTTTGGTATAGCTTATACTGAAACGCAGTTATATCTTTTAAAACACTCTTGTGGAATTCATAAAATTAATTCATAAACTATACTGTTTTGGAATAGTATATTTTATGACTCCAGGCGCTGTTTTTTGAAAGGACGGATAACACTATTCTACTCTTGTGGAGTCTTCCTCTGTTTTTGCTTCACGACATCCCTAAAGGTATCAAAAGATTAAATATAAAGTGAGCTACACCTTAAACTCTTTGTGACAGAAAAAAACGTGTGATTTCAAACTGGATGGATTGTGCCTCACGGGGATCATTGTACCTGTTTTGCCGGAGACAAATATGCTGGCACCGCACGTTTCTTAAACAGCTTTTTTTCTCTTTTCCGCGGAGGATTGAGTTACCGTTGGCGATGTGCCCTTTTCATTGTCCTCACCTGAGAAAGAGATATACACTTCAAAGCTCGATAAGAGTCACGCCTGTACGAATTAGGAAATGTCTATGGCTCGAGATTGCATCACAACTTCACAAAACTTTATACCTGCAACGTTATCTTGCAAGTCTTGGAGAAGTTTTCTCTTTTTTGATTCTACTTTGAGTGACTCTGTCTCGACCTGCGAAGAGATTTCAATTCAGCATTTAATGGGCACTCGAACAAAGCAACTTAGCCTGCATAGCGGCCCTAGAGGGAGGGGGAAAGGGATGGGGAGCCGGGCGGAGAGAGGCTTGGGGAAAGGGAAGAAAGAGCCTGCCAGCGACCCCGTGGTTTCTTCCAAACTCCCACCGATTAATTATGCATATCGTGTTCCGAATGTCAATTAACAACTGTCAAAACTATTCAATCACGAAGCGCCATTTTAAGACGTACGCCAGTGAAGCATGGAAAATACTAAAAATAACAGAGCGCTGACCCATGCAAACTGTCAAAACACTGCCGCACGTGAATGAAAATGTCGGACGACAAGGAAAATTTGAAAGAAAAACCTCACAGGGGTAGAAAGCCTAAAATAAATATTCCGTCAATTTGCCGCTTTTTTAGAGATAAGTTAAGAATCAACTTAGGAACTGGGTTCAAAAGCTTTATTAGTATCTTTAAAGCAAGTCAGAGAGAAGAATTCCAATATGTTATCGCGGACCGCCTTCGAGATCTTGGATTTTACTTCGCAAAACAGCCAAATCTCTCCCAAATTGTTTGCCTTACCTGTGCCCGAAAAGTGAACACTTCTTGCAAGTTTTATGAACTCTTGGAAAAAGCTTCATGTCCATCTTCGGTTGAGAACTCGAGCTATAATTCAATATGTTGGTCGTAAGTGTTATTTAGTACACAGAACACAAAGTTACTTCGCGAGCGGCTCGGAATTCCTCTCGTGTTGATCGTATCATGCACATCAAAGTATTCGAATTTTAGTTTTTCTTACCTCAAGCCAGTCCAAGTTTGAATCGTGTGTGATTCATCAACTATCAGAGCAACTGATCTGGACACAAATCCCTTATCTTTATCTTTAAGGAAGTTTGTGAAACGTTCATCGATTGCACTCTCGGCCGAAGCGTATACCAGATCAACTTGTCATAATGAATCCAAATTACCGAGAACTTCGGTTAGATTACAACCAGTTAAACCAACAGATTCAAGTTGGAATATTTGATCCTGTATGATGCTTGTAAGTGGAGTTATAACCAACACTACGGGCCGTTTATCATCGTTGGCCTCGAAGCGTGTAAGCAACACTAGAGCTTGGAAAATTAAACTTTTTCCAAACCCAGTTAGCAAAATAGCTACAAGATCCTTCTTTTTGACGTAGAGCTGTTCCAAAGCTTGGCGCTGATCGTTTATCAGATCGATTCCGCGTTGTTCTAGGATGCCCGTTTCTTATCACTTTAACGGCTGAGTGACAGTTATTTGATCTCGACCAATGAGAATTCTTCGTCCATGAGAGATCGGATATTTCGAAGAATCCACGTGGTCGCTTGCAGGCGCTTCCTATCCTCTCCCCAAGCCTCGCTCCGCTCGCCCTCCTATCCCTTCCCCAAGCCTCTCTCCGCTCGGCTCCCAACCCCCTCTCTCTAGGGCCACTACGCAGGCTAAAGCAACTCAGAATTCACAACTCCAATATCCATTGACTACTTCTTCATTGAACAAACTGACGCGTGTTAATCAGGTAATAGAATCAGATAACCTTACCGCTGACGACTGTTTTGCGGGTAAAATCGTCCACTTTCTTGCGGATGTCGTCCGTTTGTTTTTGCCGATTATCTTGTGCTCGGGCGACTTCGCCTACGAAAAAATAAGAGAATTGCCCAACTAACGAATGAGCCTTTAAAAAGCTGTAGGGAAGAGTTGTCAAGTTGATTCCTCAGAAAGAAGTTATCGAATAAGTTTTTTAAATTTTCTTTAAATGTTTCCTATCAATGTCTGTTTCGAAGAATTCATTCGAGAAGATAGGTCTCCATGCTTGTTTAGGAGAGATTCTGGGCCAAACTTACTCCATTTATGCCTGTGCTGGCACTTTTCACACGCGTTACTCAATTAGTCTGTGTACAGCCGCCCCCCTACCATTCAAAAGAAGGGGGCCCTTCCCGATTCTCTTTTGTAGGGTAGGGGGGCGGGTGTACACAGACTGCATGTCATTGGTTCACGGTATATTTTGAGGTAGCAGGAAGCAAGGGTTTTTGAGGAAACACTTGAAAAAACTTTTGAAAAAAAACCGGAAAGGTAGAAAGTCTCGAGTGTATGGAACAATTTGATTTATAATTTGTGAAAAATCAAGAAATTTTAAACGACACTGATCTAAAACGTTGCTCGAGTCGTTGCTTTCGAGGTAATCATTTGCTTCTTCGAGTAACGCGCTTTACGCACGCTTTTAGATACCTAAAAGCCCGCGGATAAGCTGCATCCCGAATTTAGCAGCTCAAATTTTTGGAAAGTTTTTAGACAGAAATCAAAAGAAATCCAAAGTTGAGTCTTAAGAGGTCTTCTTCATCCACTGTTCATCGAACATAAACTCGTTATTGACTATGCAACGGAATATACTTCAAAGTGTTACCCACAATGTTAGCACTTTAATGTAATGAACACTGTTTCTACCTACTTTGACATATGATTGGTCTTTTTCTGGTCTTTATTGACAGGAATTTCTTCATTCAACGCACTGTTTCCATAGATTTTTACATTAAAACAAGAACGTGGGCAAAACATTCCAAGCTTAGTAACCAGGCATTAGATTGGACTTGAAAGTGGACATTCGCGACACCTTTCTCAAATGTTCCCGTAGATAAGCCGCAACCCAAATTTCTAGCGACGATTTTAAGAAAAAAGAGTGAGATTTATCCTCGGGCTCTTACGGTATATCCTTTTTTTCCTTCGATTAATTTTTTTGAAGTTCTCCAATTTAAAGGGGATAATTTGTGCACCAAAACTACGCAATGATAAAAAAAAGGTCACCGTGCTCGTTCAAGAGCTTAAGGCTATCCAACCTCTTTCCCCGGTCTATTAAATGAAAAAGAATACCATGTTCTTAGAATATGCGAGAGCTGATTCGCCTGAGTACGTGATTTTTATGCGCAGTACAGGTTGCGCAGTGCAATACTGAGGAATACCTCAGGCAGCATGAATTGGCTTAACCACAAGACATTACGCGGTTAGTCCGCTATTTTTGCCGGCGGACCCTAGCGAGGCAGCAGCCTATTCTTTACAATAACGAGAAAAAGCCAAAATTTGTGGGATTTAGGATCGGAGACATATATCCGGGTGTTTGTGACGACATCACGTAAAATGGACATGGAAATATCGATCGATTTCAAACAATAGCTGTGTACAACCGTCCCGCTCTGCTTGAAATCAAGGACACGGTAAACGAGGGGAGTTTTTAAAATAGATGTCTTAACTCAATAGCTTGTAGAAGTATTCATTAAGATCATGAACGGTTTGGTGATGACTCTCGAGGAAGACAAGAGATTTTCATGTGTTTGGCTGCTCTATTATGTGAGCAGATTTTGCCGAATATTTGCGAATGGAGTTACTTTATGGAGCTCAGGCAAAAATGCTTCCAATCGCAGTAATCGTTCTTTTCTTGACTCAAGAAAAAAGTTTGGGGCTCTGTTGCTGTTTCAAAAAGCCCTTTAAAACAAAACTAGTTGGAAAAATCGTAATTCTCTTTTAAAAAGCCACATCAACCCCTACTATACCGTTTCAGTTTCAAATCGTATTATCAGTATTTCCTTCAAGCTCTGACGCCAGCATCCACTTTAACGTTGAAACTACTAGTCTATGTCATCTAAATTAGTGAAATTTTCATTGTGGTCTCTCATCCGAGTGCATCTGAGCGTTTTAAATATATTGAGGACTTAAATTGTCATGGCAGTGCTCTGGATACCTGTGGTTTATTCCGAATGGTTAATTTAGTGGTTTCTAGCAATTTTCTCGAGAGAGTTCTGTTTATAACAGGGACCGTCGATGGTATCTGGCGTTCCTTCACATGAAGACCTAAATCCACGGAGCAGACGAGAAACTTCAACCAGCCGAATGACAAAAAGGATAGTCCAAGCATTAAGAGTCAACCAATTTAGGGATATTTTGCTTCATTAAAGCGTTGACAAGCTTCGCACGAAGTGCCGAGGTCACAGGAAGCAAATGACCAGTTAGAACTTGAACTATTGATGAGCCTGCTTGACTTCGCCTTTCGCTAGCGATTTTAACCTTCTACTTTCATAGATTAGTTCTGACCAGGAGACATTTTGATGACTTTCCTTTGCGATGTGATTAATTTCGTTGGTTTTGAAAGAGGTGCCATTTCCCTATCAGGAGGTTCTTGAGGCTAGATACAGCCGGGTGACAGTACGTTACAAAAGACTGTTTTACTCTGTGTGCTACTCTCTTTGTTTTTGAATGACCCTTCTCTACCGGAGCAGATAACCTAATCATATATTCCTCCGGAACTTCGACGGGTATCCTCTATTCCTTTGTTTAAGCGTATTTTAAAACTGTACGTGTTTAGTAATCGTGGAGCGCGTGGGATTTTTTATTAGGATGCAGCACGCTACTCTTCTTGCAGCTCCTTTCTTTACGCTTGGTAAAAAAGGGTTGACGGACCAGCACGACTCTTGTCAGGCTACCAGTGTAATATGAACGACTTTCTCCGCACTTGCCCGTATGTAAACAAAAACAAAGGCGTGGTTGACTGAGATCCTTTGAGATGGTGGCTAATAACAAATCAAACGAGGTGACTACTTTGGGATTTTTCAAGTTCGTACGGTAGCGACTGAACTATTTCATTCCTAAGGAGACTTTTTATCCCAAGCTATGAAAGCTAGTCAGTGAGTATAAGTGTGCACTTACATTTCCTCGAAGAGCCCGGAGTAAAGACCTCGTCACTGTCCTCCATTTCTCGTTCTTTCATCCATTCGATTTTGAGCTGAAACAGAGCAAGGAACGCAAGGGGTTACATAATAGACTTTATTACATCGCACGCAGCGCCCATGGGAAAGAATCCTGTGATCTGATTGGCTAACCGAGCGGATAAGATGGGCCGGGATTGCCCGCATTGATCCCACGTATGAAAAATAATAATAATAATAATCATTTGAGAAATACTCTATAGCTAAGCAATATCTTTAATGAGAAAAAACCTTTATTGAATCTAACATGAAAGTGTATAAAAAATAAAAGTCTTGCAAGTTACAATTCTCATTTTAGAGAAAAATACCACTAACCTAAACTCCATAATTATATGGCTATGAATAATAAAATTATGTGCTGTTTATGTAGTCTATATCTTACTTTAAGTCTCTTGACAAAGGAAATGCAAAGTCTTCAAAAGTTCAACGCAAAAAAATTATAAAAAAATTTACTAAAAAGTTTTACTATAATTTACTATAATAATAATAATAAAAATAATAATAATAATTTGAACATATCAACAGAGTTGAAATGGTAAATTGGCCAACGTCACGGTTATAAAAGCTGACATTTCGAGTGTTAGCCCTTCATCGGAGCGAATAGAGGAATTGTGGATTGTGTGTGCTTTCAAAGCACACACCGCCTCCAGGTTAGCTCAATTGGTAGAGCGCCGGAATGTTGTGCGGGAGGTCGTGAGTTCAAACCCGGCCGGACCAACACTCAGGGTCTTTAATTAACTGACAAGAAAGTGCTGGCTTTGTAATAATATCTGCAAATGGTTAGACTTTCTAGTCTTCTCGGATAAGGACGATAAATGGAGGTCCCGTCTCCTGCAGGGTTGGGGTAGGAGAGGTTAATTTCCCACACACAAGATTACTGTGTGATGGATGTCCTCCCCGGGGTGGGATGGGTGGGTAATAAAGGGGTTCGGTGTCAGTTGGAGCGAAAGTTCTGTTCCTTTCTCCTGCCATTCCTGTGGCGAATGAATTAAACTTCAACTAAACTTAAACAAAGGCAGAAAGTGGAGCTACGTGAATGGTGGGAACATGGCAACGAGAAAAACACGAATAAATTAATGGAAAGAGAAGCATTCGTTGATACCTGTGGGATTTAGACTGCCGGTTTGAAAGATGAGCTTTTGTTCAAGAGTTTTGCGGCTTTCCGTGCTACCCAAGTGTAAGGAAAGACCGCAGGTTGCCATATGTTGCTTACAATGACCAACCACGCACTTTTAAATGCGCTCTTGCACGATGCAAAAGGTGCCCTTTCATTCACAACACCGAGAAAATATCGGGACCCAAACGATCCATTAACATTACCAATCACTTCACGTGCACCTCCGCCAATGTAATCTATTGCATAACTCACACTTATTACAAAAAGATTTTCATCGGCGAAACAGGTAGAAGACTAGGTGACCAGTTCCAAGAAAACCTTCATGACGTGGAGAGGAATGACAAGGACACATCGAAAGCAGTCGCTAGACATTTTAATTTACCTAATCATTCTAAGCAACATATTGCAATCTGGGGTCTTTCCTTACACTTAGGTAGCACGGAAAGCTGCAAAACTCTTGAACAAAAGCTTATCTTTCAAACCGGCAGACTAAATAAATGAAAGTCTCTGTTTTCCATAGTTCGTCTTTACACGAGGGAGGCGGAAATCGTTCTTTCTTCTTGTATTATATCTATGGATTTCAGAATTTTTAAAAATATTAAAACTATAATCCACAAGGCCGTGAATGTACTTAAAGGTGGCAATGTATCTGTGGACAAGACGCCGTTGGAGCAGTGTTGGCCAGGTTAGATAGTTTAGAGCGTGGGGGGATGAGGCGCGATTCGGCAAATCAAGGATAACTTTTGCAGCTTTATTTTGTAGTATTTGCAAGTCTTCCATGATAGTGGCATGATTCTTGTCTCCCCAAGTGATGTCGGCATAGTCAAAAAGTAGACTTATTAAGGAATTGTACAATGTAATTCGCATTTCTAATGGTAACAGACGATTGACTCGTTTTAGTAAAACGATTTTTTGCTTTATTTTGGTGATTAATGATTCGATGTGCTCGTACCATATCATGTTCTTGTGGATGACTACACCGAGAAATTTGATTGAATTCGTATTTTCACGTTCTTTGTTATCTATTTCAAGCTTGATACCTTGCCAGGTTTGCAATCTGCGATGGCTACCAAACAATAAAAATTTCGATTTTTTAGTGTTCAGTGCCAGATAAATACTTTCAAACCATTGAGCTAAATTAGCAAGGTCGGCATTTAGATGGTATTGAATACGTTTGTAACTCTTACACAATTTCGGGGACAGAAACGCAAAAAGTGGCAAAAGATAGTCAAAACAAACACAGTTGGCTTTCTTTCCGGGCTCTAGATCTTGAAAAAACAAGTCATTCTTAATTCTTAATGAAGCAAAATCTTTTTTGCAATATAATAAATCCTTTATTAACCAAGCTTGTTCGGTCAAGATGGCTGGATATTAGCCTCAGTCTTTTCTTTCCATTTTTATGTACCTCGACTTCGTCTCGGTCCATAAAAATGCAAAAAAAGAACTCGGCCAATATCCAGCCATCTTGACCTCACGCTTGGTTAATAACGCACATGTATTAGACAACTGGATAAATGACATATACCGTCACCCCGTTGTCTCAGGACAGAGGATACCAAACATGAAAAAGCTGTCCGTTAACTTTTTGTCCTATTCCACATATTTTTCTTTCGACGAAATCAATTTTCACGTCTAAGTAACCAAAAAACGAATTAGACACGCAATGAATGGATTGCTCTTTATCGGAGTCTTGTGTTCGCGCAAAGATTCCTGGGAATCTCCATGCAGTCGAAGAAGACACTTGTCAATGCTTTTGTATCTTTCACTCTGATTACTGCAACTCGCTTCTATTTAATCAACCTAAATATCAACTTGATCGTTTGCAGAAAGTTCAAAACACCTCTCACCACATATTTCCTTTAATACCCTACAATGATTGATTGCCCTGAGGCGATCCCAGCAAACGCAAGGATCCCAAGATTGGCAACGTATTCAGTCAAGTCATCAAGGACTTGATTAGTTGCATAGATTCCAGGTAAAATCCACACCTGTTCCTGCCATTAGAGGCGATGCGTTGAATAAAAAAATCATTTGATTTTATTCCTCGACCTTCCATGAAAGTTTTGGTTGGTATTATTGTTAAATGTCAGAATCAGGGAGGTTCTTATGATTAACTTTTCGTCAACATTAAACCAGGAATGAACTCGCTCGTCAAGATTTACCTGAGCCAATGGGATGTCACTGCTGTTCCTGTTCTTGAAGGATTTCTCCGCTGATCTTGAGGAAGCCGTGGTCGGATTCACCTTGTCTGCTACATCAGGGTTCTAAAGAAACAAAGAAACAAATAAACAAAGAGTTTTAAGGTCTTGCTACCAGCTCCTCAGGTCGAAAATTGTGAAACAGCTTTCGCAATAATAACTGCAAAATGATATCGAACTGATATAATGTCCCTTTTCGTCATACAAGTTAAAAGCAGGAAAAGTAACAAATGAGCGTTAGAATAAAAAAAGAAGACTTAATTTAATTTCCAACACCCACAGCACTACTAGCACTGACGAGTGTGAACAGAGTCAACAGGGATACAAAATGAAACCCATAAAATCTATTCTCACCGAAGAAGAGGGATCTGTTTTTGAAGAGTCGCCTCTTTCAGCAGCGAGTTCTCTTTCCACGTCAAATGCCTGTCCTTCTTCAGCTAAGAGTATATCTTGCTCTTCTCAAACATTTTTGAGGTTAGCAATCAGATCTTTGTCCTTTCTTACATCTGCGGAAAACAAGAACATGATTCCGAAGCACATTTGAGAAGTGCATTACGTTCAACACATGATGTCGCTCTTTTTTCCTCGTGTATAAAAAACCTTTACAGTCCAACTGCACTATAAAAATCATGCAAGTGTACATAGAAGTCTTAATTTGACCTCCCATACTCTTACTCTTTTGAAACAAACAGACTTTACACCCTCTGTGATCGCTTAAGGGAGTTTTTACTGTATGCAGACAGTACAACTCGACATAACTTTTGCGTCAGGCATACCCTAGCCGTCACAAACCTTGCTCAGCAATCACTCAACATCCTCCATATAAAGTAATATTATTGAGAAAATGAAACTGTTTCAGCAGCTACCTGATGAGACTAGACGCAGGATGGAACTCTATTCGTCGTTCAGTGTCTTCACTTTGTCCGCGAATAGCCTGATCTGCTCTCGGAGTTTTCCATTTTTAATTGATGCTTTCCTCATGTTTTTTTCCAGTTTTGCCGACTAAGTCAACAACAAGTTAATGAAAAAAACACTACATTAATTAAGTCTCTCTAAGGCAAAGGGAAAAACTGAGCAGTATCTTTGCCACGTTCACGGAGTAGTTAAGCTGAAAGTAAGCCAACTCCTCAGCAGTAATTCAAAATGTGCTTGGACTTAGCCAAGTTGGCAAGTGAGCAAAAACAATCGATCTTCGGTAAGGGAACCTACAGTGAACCAAACTAGAGGATTTTTTAACAGTGTACCCATTTCTTTCTCAGCCTCTCCAAGCAAAGCCTGTCAGTGACAGGTTGATTAATGTTTTTATTTATTGATAAAAATATTAATGAAGTATTCAAATGACTTAGAACAGCTGCTGAGAAACATTTCTTATCACAACCTTGATATAGTACAAAATCTCTTTAGTTATTTTCTCCCCACTTAGAGGTGTTTTAAATGAGATGCTTCCACCTTTTACGCAGATCTATCGTCATGTTGGGATGTCTTGAAGTTCCCACACAAATTGACGCATATCTTATTTGAGGAGAGAATAAGGGTGATTGAAACTTACTTGTAAACCGTTCATAAGCTCCATTTGATTTTCTGCTTGACTGGCCAGCTGATTGACAGTAAGTTCGTCTGCAATCTGAACTGCTGCTGCCGGGTGGCATAGCGGATCGACCACACCCTGTTGCTTATGATGCGATGACTGTCCCAAGTATTGGCATCCATATCAGCTGTGGAATCACGCAATTCCTAAACCGAAATTGCAAAAAAAAAAGTTGTGACCCTCACTTTAGTTTGCACATCTTTTTGGACGTAACGATCGTGCAAACTAACCTTGCTACTCAGAAGCGATCGATGGATAAACGAAACTAAACATTTACCATGTCGTCTGTGCATTCGTACGTTTTCATTCCTTCGCATTTCGATTGACAGTTTAAGAGAGCCACGCCCAGCTTTGCCAGTTCAACTTCGTTGGTATCGCTACAGGATTGCTTGATATGGTCAATGACCTAGGGATCAAAAATGGTCGCAAGGATTTTTGACATGACTAAATTGTATGACAGTTTTATTATTTTTGGCTCAATTTGGAGCTTAATTAACACTGGCGGAAAATATCTAAACGATTACCGAGTCCTGTTGCCCTCTCACCCTCTTTCACTCCCAGATCTCAATAGTAATTCTCCTAACTGCGCGCCATAGAATTCTTAGAATTTAACTCTGAAGCATTTGGTATTGGATTATCTAATGATCCCCCAAGTTACACTTTATTCTCATTACTAGCTTGTCTGCCCGGTAACGGCTTCCTGGTCTGCTTGATATAGGATTGATACTGACAGAACAATTTTTGTCTTGGTCCTCGGAGTTTAAGGGTTACTTGGCTCAAGGTTCAGGGTTGCGTTTAAAATCATTCTAACAGTATGCTGTCCTTGGAGCAATGAACCTCCTTGCACTCATTTGTAACTTTAAGAACAAGGTGCAAGTGATCCAAATCGAATGTCACGAACATGTAGTCGTGCGTTGAAAACCCCACGTGTATATATATTCGCGTGCTAAGCATGCCCCGTAATACAAAAACATCTCTAGAGCGGAAACGTTCCGATCTGTCAAGCTCTGATCCATTACCCGAAAAATAGACGAGATCAGAACTCTTCTTCGGCAGTGTAACCGGGTTTATTGAAAACAGACGTTAAAGGTGAAACGAGAAAGCGTCTTCACAGAAGCACCTACAAATTACAGTTTTCTATTTGGACAGCATGCCTCCTGCTATCCCACAATTCTTAACAAAACAATACGTGAAAACGTGTAACGCAACAAGTTACGCGTCACAGAACAGGAAATAATTTGCATTTACCAGTGTAACTGCATTTAATTGGAAAATATAACAGTTACTGCTATTACCAAAACAAGATTTGTGAAATTAAAAACTGTTTGTATACTTTGATGATTTCATACTTACAATCTGATGACAGGTGTCCAATGGTGCAAGATTTTCCATATACCTCTTGTCCTTGGCCAAAATTTTTTCTTCGACTGTCGTCATTTCAAAAGGAACTGGACTGTTCTTCAAATAACGCCCTTGCTCTGCTTCGGTCTCTTCAGTAGACGAGCTAGAAAACGGCCACCAAGCATTGGTGGATACCAGCAACATGCACAAGAACTTGCCAAAGAACAAACAACGCTTTAAATTCATTCTGTATCTACTAAAAAAAATAAGATGGGGATTGGTGATTTAGAATAGAAATGCAATGGCAAAACAATTGTGACTCCCAAGATTATTTTTGAAAGCATATTACAGCCTCAATTTCTAGTGGCGCGATACTTATGCTCAATAACTATTGTAATTTACTTTTCCAAGTGGGTTGAGTAAATTGCCACAGACCGAGATCCTAACGAGCGGACGGTTCGAGCATTAATCCTTTGTCAGAGCCTTTCGTCGTCAACCCCTCGTTTTGGTCTGAAAAAGGTCTACTTGGGAAGTTCTTTGAAAAAAATACAGCTGGATTTCAAACCGTAGGCAACAATGGTCGCTTTAGAAATAACGAGCCACAACATTGGACGAACGTACGCGTGCATTCTCGCCAAGGTGACGGTGCTATTAAATTCCTCGCTCGGGAGCTTTCAAAGAATTTACTGCCTAAACGCATATGAGCTTCTAGCTGTCACTCGACTTTGCCAAACAGAGCGCACATTTTCCAGGAGCCTTCAAAACTTACCTGACAAACTTTCACACAAACTTCTTGCAGTTCAACGGAGTGAAATATTTGATTACACCCTCGTAGTTGACTTTTAAATGTACTGTGCGCAGTTGCACGTGAAATTTTAACCACACGAACTAATTCTCAAAGGACCTCTTTGACGTTTTATTATTCGCGCATTACCTTTGAAGGAAAGAGCAGGTGTCAAATGTCGTCTTTTTTTGTCCAAATGAAAACTTGAAAGGCTGCGATCATTGTTTAGTTATTTGCAACGAACGTGAAACAAAGAAAATTGAGTTTCTCATGCGGATTCCACACTACTCAATCCTTACACAGCCGCCTCTAGAAGTACGCGAGCAACAGAGAACTTGCTGGCAGCCGTATGAATATACAATAGACTGTTCTAACGGTATAAATATACCGTAACTGTTCTACGCGTTCTCTTCTCCAAGGGGTGCCGAAATAATAGCGGCAAAGCAGATATAAACAAAAGCATGACTCTGGGATAGAAGCTAGCCTAGTAAGAGGAGGCCGAAGAAAATACGCCTAACCCAGCATGGCAGATAGGAATGGAATGGGCCAGGAGCCCATCTTCTGAGTGAGCTAACGAGTGTAATTGAAGTCCATACCTCACCATCATAACATGACTACGTCAGACGTTGAAGTAAAGAGGTCGAGGTCGGAAAAATGTCACGAAGGATTCTGTATCTCGATGAGACCAGCAATTTCTAGTCACTTCACTGGTGCAGATAATTTCGTACCTGTTGTAAAATGTTGTCGGTCCTCTTTGGCGGCTCTTAAGCCAAGGGCTGAGACAATTTCGTTGCTGAGACCGAGGCATGGGTAGTAGGGGCGGGAGGGTGGAGCTCGTGGCCGCGAAACCCCTCTTGTTTCTAAGACATAATGCCCAACTTCCTTCAAACAGACTAATAGTCGCACACAATTCATCTGAAAGGTTTTTAAGCTTTATTCAAACAGACCCACAGTTGAAATGCTTCCGAATATCATAATTTTGAGATAAAAAAGTTTTAGTACAAATATATCATAAATTCCTACTCAATATAGCAATAACCTCAAACTTTTAAAGAGACCGAAGTCCATAAAAATTTCAAATGCGTGCGTTTTAAACGCAAATTTCAGACCAAAATTATACTTTTGGGTTCCGCTAATACCATGTACTTATTGACGGAGTTTGGTGGAGCCGAACAAGATCTCACGGTTCACAGTGTTGTCCATGGAAGCCGGAAAATTGGTGCGATTCAATGTCTACTCTTACAAACGTGTCATTTATTCCGAATGTGTGTAGCCCAATTTGCAACTTAGGGGCATGTCATCGATGACCCCATGTGCCGCCTATTTTATATCCCAGTCCGGTTGATCAAAATTTTTTTGACAAAACTAGGTCTGTGAGCCGCGAATGAGAGCCAAACAAATCAGTCAATCGACTCAGTCAGACCCAACTCAGTCAATTGAAGCATTTAAATCTAAAGATTTAAAACCCGTTCGCAGTTTTTTCCCCTCGCCATCACATCCAGGATCAAGGCTACCAATACGCTACGGCTACCCATACGCTACCCTACTCATACGCTACCCTACTCATACGCTACGCAACCCAAGAAAGAGATCTAGAGTAATCACTTATTTATGCCTTTACACTGATGCATGTCATGCCATCGAAAAAAGAAGGGAAAAATTTTTGTTACAATGAGGAAAACAAATATAAATGTCACGTTTTAGCGAAAGGCAAACGGCAAAATCAAACTTTTGCGGAGTGCCTTTAAACAGTTTAAAGTAAATTGTAAATATTTACTTTTGTTGTGACAGAATCATAAAACCTGCTGGCTGTGAATGAGGTAAGTTATTAATCTTTCTGTTTGAAAAACTTAGGGGTTAGAGAGCGAAGTCAGTGGTAATTATAGCAAGCTCAGTTGAAAGTTTGCCTTCGCTGCAACCATTGATCGTTTATACCGTCTGCTTTCAGCAGTAGGTAATTTGTACACTTGAGTGAAACTTCTTGCATCTGTTACAATGTTTCTATTTTGTTTTTACAAGTCCGATAAAAAAAGCTTTAAACTAAAGGAAGGAGGAGGAAAGTGAAGATTTTGCCGTTTGCCGTTGCCATTATCAAAAACATGCGTGTTAATCACCAAAGCCACCGCCATCTCATGTAGTGTACATATGAATTTTTCTTCACGAAAAAAGAATGTAAAATATAGCTGAATATACTTTTCTCTATGTATATATATATATTTATATATATATATACTCATACAAAACCAATCTTTTGGTATAGCTTATACTGAAGCGCAGTTATATCTTTTAAAACACTCATGTGGAATTCATAAAATTAATTCATAAACTATACTGTTTTGGAATAGTATATTTTATGACTCCAGGCGCTGTTTTTTGAAAGGACGGATAACACTATTCTACAGATAAATCGCTATCCAGCGGAAAGGGTTAATATAACATAAAACATAAAGCGCTATTCAAAGGATAGCAACTCATCCGGTGAATAACGCTACCCACTTAAACTTCGAACAACTAGGGACAGATCTCTTACTGCTGGAGCATAATTATAACCCAGTCTCAAGGACTTAGAGCGACAACGAATATTACTACTTCTTTTAGTCGGATACAACTCCTTGTATATTCCCGTGATTAAGGTGCGAACCTTAATGTCATCGCGTCTCCCACCAGCATTTTTATGTACAGAGAGTATATTGGTGCAGTGTAGATACAAAGATGTCTACTTTTGTGAAGGGGGTTTGTATTGCGTTTGCATAACAAAAGAAAAAAACAGTTTGCTAGAAATTTAGAGAATAACACTCTTACATGTAGTCACTCTTGAAAATGCTCAGTGCACCACTTCGCTGATGTACATATCTTGCCTTAACAAGCAGGTGGAGAACCAAGACAAGCAGTCTTTTAGATCATCGAGGCCCGCTTCAATTGACAAACCTTGCAAAATGTGGAATAACAGCGAAAAGATAAATGTGAGACTTGAGGATCTTAAGGAAGGCTGGGAATTAGACAACGAGGCAGATGGCCACCAGGTGAGCAAATCATTAAGTCAATATCAGTTAAAAATTATGACCCTATGACAACCTGATGTATGGTTCTCTTTACATTATTTTTAAAAAATGCATGTTTAGCCTCTGATAGAAAATTTCAATAATAAATTAATCAAATCTATTGAACGTTAGGCATTATCCCCTTAAATGAGAGAAGCAGTACAGTGTTGGACTGGTAATCTGGTGGCTCTATGTTCAAACCTCCAGCTGCTTCTCATTGGTTTAACTCCTTGGCTGTGCTTTGTGTATAGTCGACTGGTCTGCCTCCTGCCAGTTGGAATTTTTTAACATTAAGTTATTTACAATGTTTGTTTGCAATTTGGTTTTATCAACCCTGTCAAGCACTATTGGGGAAGCAGTCAATTTATGCTGTTATCGTTAATGTTGCTCTAGCTATTATTATTGTTAATATCAAATTGTAATTGAATATGATAGATATGCAACAAAGTGACGTCTAATTAACAATTATTCCACGAGCGGGCGTTGGATATGAGATGATAGATAGCCAAAGAGACGCGTAGCGCTGAGTTGGCTATAATCATCTCATATCCAACAAGCGCGAGTGGAATAATTGTTTTATTAAAAACGCCACCAAGATATTTGACAAATCTTACCAAATCTTAAATTTTTTAGCTCTCTTTTAATTTTTAGCTGACGCGTACGCCTAACATATTTGTAGATTATGGTATATTGCCTCATATACCATAACGGCTAAGCCAATAAAAAATCTTGAATTGCATTATCCAATGATCCAGTTTTTAATAAAAACAATTATGTGACAGTATATAGCCCACCAATGTAACAAAGTGGTCTAACCGAGTGTTCATGTCACTAACTGAATACATATATATATATAACCGTTAAACTTGATATCCGTGAAACATTGGTTGATACAAATTGTATATATATATATATATATATATATATATATGTATATATCGCAAGTCATTAGTGGAACTCTTAGGCCAACAAAGGTGCACCACGCCGGGAGGATCAATAAAGATTCGGAGTCCAAGCCTCACAGCAAACACAAACGTAGAAAGTTTAAAAATTGCGAGGATGGACAACTTCTGACGTAAAAGATATAAAAAAATATATAAAAAATTTTAATAAAAATCGTTTCGGTCAGAGACCTTCTTCAATTAGTTAGCCAGTTATTTAAATAACTGAAGAGGGTCTGACCGAAACGTTTTTTATTAAAATTCTTTATATTTTTTATGTCAGAGGTTGCCCATCCTCGCAATTTTTAAACTTTCTTCGTTCATGTTTGCTATGAGGTTTGGACTGCGAGTCGTTATATATATATAACCAAAATAGCGGAATGAGATCATCATCTACTAAAAAGTGCTCAGTAGCAGGGCTAGAGCTATGGATAATTATACCTCAAGATTTAGGTTACTTGAACTTTTATTGCAACTCTCTCATGAGTTGCAGTGAAAGTTCAAGTAACCTAAATCTTAAGGTATAATCATATATATATATATATATATATATATATATATATAAGTAGAAGCTGGTAAGGGGTCCCACAAACAATGCTGATCAGTCTCAAAGGCGCTGCCTGGAGGATCACTGAAGCGATCGTGGGCTCTTGAAATAACGTAAATAAGAGCAGAAATGTAATGGTCAAGAGGCCAACTCCAATGTAGCTTTGTTGGTTTAATAGCTCGACGTTTCGACCGTCTCGGTCTTCTTCAGGAGCATACTCAGTATGCTCCTGAAGAAGACCGAGACGGTCGAAACGTCGAGCTATTAAACCAACAAAGCTACATTGGAGTTGGCCTCTTAACCATTACATTTCTGCTCTTATATACATATATATATATATAAGAGCAGAAATGTAATGTATCAATATAGATAAATATGTAATGTATCAATATATATTTTTAGATATATATATATATATACAGTTAGATAGCTCTCGCTTGGCTTTGCCTTTTGGCTACCTTGCGATTGAGCACTCTACACTGGGGTTGCCATGCACTTAGCCTTCGGGCGAAGCTCATCACCTTAGTTGTGATTTGAGCACTCTCGCATGGCAACGAGTCTGCACTTGGTCCCACAAGTGTAGCGCCCAGGCAATGGTTTATTCCAGAGCTTGGCCCAGTGTCTGCACTGCACTGATGAGACCCACATAGGTCGAAACAGTGTGCACTGTCTGCAGTTATATATATATATATATATATATGTATATTCATATGTCGTTAGTGGAACTCTCGATCAGGCCAACAAAGGTGCACTGCGCCAGGAGGATCAATGAAGATTCGCAGTCCAAAGCTCACAGGAAACACGAACGTAGAAAGTTTAAAAACTGCGAGGGTGGACAACTTCTGACGTCAAAAATATAAAAAAAGTTTAACAGAAAACGTTGCGGTCAGAAACCCTCTTCAGTTATTTACAACTTTTGAAATAAAAAAAGGGCATTAAATAAGATCGAAGCGCTACTGAGTACGTAATTACAGATAATGACTAATGAACAGGAGCTAAAAGTACAACACTCACCCCTTGTTTCGTACATATGCCTCATAGGTCACAGCCTATGGCAGAGGTGCAAAGCAAAGGTTTAGGCTTGTACTCATGGATGCCACTTCTACGAAACGCATGACAACGCGGCCAAAATGAAATCCCAGGTTCACTACACACACACAGAAGGACAGGAATAGACGTGCAACTCCAGAAAATCAGGGGCGCTGGAGTGGCATCCGTGAGAGTGAGAGGCTGTGCCACATGAGGCAAATGTGGGAAACAAGGGGTGAGCGTTGCACTCATGCATGCCACTTCCACGAAACGCATGACAACGCGGCTAAAATGAAATCCCAGGTTCACTAGACCCAAGGGACCTCGGGAATAGAGTTGCAACTCCGGGAAATCAGGGACGCCGAAGTGGCATGCGTAAGAACTAGAGGCTGTGCCCTAGTTCTTATGCATCTAGTTCTGTGCCCAACCACAAAGGGTTGAGGCTTCTACTCATGCATGCCACTTCTACGAAACGCATGACAACGCGCCCGAAATAGAATCCCAGGTTCACTAAACCCAAGGGACGTCGCGAATAGACGTGCACCTCCGGGTAATCAGAAGCGCGGAAGTGGCATGCGTGAGAGTGAGTCCCACCGCACTCTTAGGAGCAAGTGCACACCAAGGGGTGAGGCTTGTACTCACGCATGCTACTTCTACGAAACGTAGGAGAGCACGGCCAAAATAAAATCCTAGGTTTACTAAACGCAGTGGACCTCGGGAATAGACGCACAACTCCAGGAAATTATGGGCACGGAAGTGGCATGCATGAGAGTGAGTCCCACAGCACTCTTAGGAGCAAGTGCACACCAAGGGGTGAGGCTTGTACTCATGCATGCTACTTCTATGAAACGTAAGAGAGCGCGGCCAAAATAAAATCCTAGGTTTACTAAACGCAGTGGACCTCGGGAATAGACGCGCAACTCCAGGAAATTATGGGCGCAGGAGTGGGATGCGTAAGAGTGAGTCCCACCACACTCTTAGAATTAAGTGCACACCAAGGGAAGAGGCTTGTACTCAACCATGCCACCTCAACGAAACGCATGACAACGGGGCCAAAATGGAGTCCTAGGTTCACTAGACCCAAGGGACCTCGGGAGTAGGCACGCAACTCCGGGAAATAAGGGGCGCTGGAGTGGCATGCGTGAGAGTGAGTCCCACTGCAATCTGAGGAACAATTGCACACCATGGGGTGAGGCTTGTACTCACGCATGCCACTTCTACAAAACGCATGACAACGTGGATAAAATGAAATCCCAGGTTCACGAGACCCATGGGACCTCAGGAGTAGACACGCAATACCGGGAAATAAGAAGTGTCGGAGTGGCATGCGTAAGAGTGAGTCTCCCCGCACCCTGAGGCACAAGTGCAAAGCAAAGGTTGAGGATTGTACGCACGGATGCCACTTCTACGAAACGCATGACAACACGGCAAAAATAGAACCCCAGGTTAACTAGGCTTAAGGGACGTCGGGAATAGACGCGCAAATGCGGGAAATCAGGGGTGCCGGAGTGGCATGCATGAGAGTGAGTTCCACCGCACCCTGAGGAACAAGTGCACACCAGTGGCTGACGCTTGCACTCACGTATGCCACTTCTACAAAACGCATGCCAATGCACCCAAAATGAAGTCCCAGCTTCACTAGACTCAAGGGACGTTGGGAATAGACGAGCAAGTCCGGGAAATCACGGGGGTCGGAGTGGCATGCGTGAGAGTTAGTCCCACCGCATTCTGAGCTGTCTGTTCAAACCAGTGGTGGAGGCTTGCACTCACGCATGCCACTTCTACGAAACGCATGCCAACGCGCCCAAAATGGAGTTCCAGCCTCACTAGACCCAAGGGAGTCGGGAATAGGCGTGGAAATCTGGGAAATCACGGGCATCTGAGTGGAATGCGGGAGAGTTAGTCCCACCGCACTCTAAGCCGCAAAGTAGTGGCAGAGGCTTGCACTCCCACATGCCACTTCTACGAAACGCATGCCAACGCGCCTAAAATGGAGTCCCAGCTTCACTAGACAGAATGGACGTCGGGAATAGACGTGCAACTCCGGGAAATCACGGGCGTCGGAGTGGCATGCGTGAGGGTGAGTCCCTCCGCACTCAGAAATGCCTGTGCAAACCAGTGGTGGAGGCTTGCACTCACGCATGCCATTTCTACGAGACGTATGCCAAGGCACCCAAAATGGAGTAACACCAGAAAATCACGTGGATCGGAGTGGCATGCGTGAGAGTTAGTCCCACCGCACTCTGAGCCGCCTGTGCAAACCAGTGGTGGAGGCTTGCACTAACGCATGCCACTTCTATGAAACGGATGCCAACTGCCCAAAATTGAGTCCCAGCTTCATTAGACCCAAGGAACCTCGGGAATAGACGCACAACTCTGGGAAATTACGGGCGTCGGAGTGGGATACATGAGAGTGATTGATATCTCGCTTTCTTTCTTCCCTTTATGTCCAAAATTTCGAAAAGGCCTACAGGAGTTAATAAAGGCTGATAGTTTCGAAAGAAACTGTTTGGGGCGGCGTTGGTGGGGGTAACGAAATAATTTGGATCTATCAACAAAGTTGAAATGGTAAACTGGCCACCGTAACGATTACAAAAGCTGATGTTTCGAGCGTTAGCCCTTTGTCGGAGTGAAGCTTTTGTAATCGTTACGGTAGCCAGTTTACCATTTCAACTTTGTTGATATATCCAATCTATTACAGGAATTAAAGTGCATATGACAAGTTTTTTTTTTCGATGAATTTTCTTAGTTTATAGTCTTTGGTTCACGCCTGAAATATTTAGATTTGTTCTGTAAAGAAATTTAATATACTTTTTTCCCTTCAAAACTGCGCTAGTTTCGGCCATTATCTTACCGGAGCCTGGTAATGAATATTTGTAAGTTAATTTATGCGTGATGTCATATGGTGTACCTATCCTAAGAATACTAAAACGAATCGAACATGTCCAGAGAAAACCTCCAGAGTTTTAGTGATTCAGACGAATCCTGTAATGAATCCAACCACTCAGAATCTTCAAACTCATCATCTCGTGCAGAATTAGGCAATTCCGAAGAAGAAAATATGGTAGAGGAGCCATATCAAGACGAACCGCTAGCCAGCGATAGCGATCAAGATCTAGAAGACAGAGACGAAGAAACAGACGTCGATGGCCTTCGACCATCTACTTTAGAGGCTCAATTTGAAGGCCAGATTAACGTTAACGAATGGTAAGAACCTTATGTCATAGTTGTTATGGAGTATATTACAATGATCTCTAAGCGATTCTCGATGTTTATAGGTGCAAATGTCAACGCTGTCATGGCGAACCTTTGGAGGACGCAATGGAGTTTCGTTGCTGTCATGAGGTAATAAATGCCATCGGTAAATTAGTGTTTGATGGTTCTATAGAGAATATAAAGTGTATAACACAACACGAAGATTTCTCAGCCTTGATCAACCCGACAGTACTGATGCAAGTGGGGCCATTATTACGCTATCGCCGACAAACCGGTTCTACGCAAAACGAGTGAGTACAGTAAATTACGTATGCTCCAAATCTATCGCATATATCACAGGATAATAATCTTAAAACGTGTTATTAAAACAAAAGTTGCTTTCTTAATCAGTTCAGCAGAAAATATAGTTGAATGATAATAGCCCTTGACAGTTTAAGAACCCATCTTGACGGGTAGGCAAAGCGGTCAGAAATTACAGGTTTTGTATGGGAATCCCATGGCAAATAACTTTTCCCAGAATCAAATTTTACGCAATTCATGAATCGCAACGTTAAAACACCGAGTAGAAGATTTTATTCACCAAGTTTGAAGATTGTAGGTTTGATACAAGACACTCAGTTAGTTTTTCTAATTTCCACACATTTGTCTGTAAATCTTTTGCGCGCCGCCCCTTCTACCCTGCGAAAAGTTACAGACAAATGTATGGAAAATTAACTGAGAATCTTGTATCCAACCTGCATTCTTCAAACTAGGTGAATACAATCTTCTACTCAGTACTTTAACGTTGCGATTCATAAATTGCGTAAAATTTGATTTTGTAAAAAGTTTTTTGCCATGGGATTCCCATACAAACACTGTAATTTCTGACCGCTTTGCCTACCCGTCAAGATGGCTTCCAAAACCGTCTCAAGGTCTATTTCAATTTGTTGTGACTCTTTTGTTTCTCAGAAAATTAATAGTTTCATTTTCTTCTCTCTGTGTCGATTTCTTAGATCAGTTGCGTATCGATGGTTGATTAGATGGCTTTGTGGCTTCATGGGTTGGGATAACGGAAGACCATTATGTGCCTGCGTATATAGTGCTGTTAGGAACAAGTATCCTTCAAGCCACAAAAGAGGTTACAAGCCTGTTGAAGATGAACAACCAGTTCGCAACCGTCTTGGAGCTTTGCACAAAAGACCATTTTTCGGCACGAGAACAATTTTTTTACAATTTGTTCACCCCCTCAATTTTTTTAAACTATTTTTTTCAAAAATGAGAATGAAAACCTTATCTTTTTAACGGCTTCCTTGTTTTTTAAACTTTTGTAATGGCTGTTCATTTCCCGCAAAATTTATTGAGATTAAATAAGTGCGCGTCTGAGCCCGCGTTTCATACCGCGGGTCTCTGGCGCACGCGCAGATGTTTTTCATCCCTGTCTCATCAACACGATCTCCTTCCCGAATGAAGGATTATCATAACTTCTCAAATGTGACAAAATGAAGTATAATCATTCAACATCGAGATGACCGTGAGGCTGGTGAACCCTGGGTACCAGATCTATTGAGAGATGATTTTCCCGGGTGATTTCGATTTCTTCGGTGCTGTCGTAGGTGCCTTATTCGGTCACTTGTGTTCGCTTTCCTCGCTTTTTTCGGGCTATTATTTTGATTCATGGCATCCGCTGTCGTGGAAGGTAAGTAAACATTGTTTTAGTATATTAAGTTATGAATTATTCAGACATTAGATGCTGGTGAATATTCATGAGTACGTGATTGCGAATGATACATATATTTTTCAAGCATTCCAATTTTCCAATTAACATTCAGCTTTAAGGTTCTCAACAAAATGTAAGTTTAGAGTGCCCTGGTAAATGCTAGAGAAATACATAAAATTCTCAAGTGCTCAAATTGCAGTCGACGGTTTTATCTGCGGGTTTCTTCTCGACTGGGGTCGCCAAAATAGCCGCCGCAAAAATTACACTGAGGTTGTCAACGTTATGGCTTTTGTATTCTTTGAACATATTTTCGAATTTTTGTTTGATCAGTAGTCCATATGTTTTCTATAAATATATAGAATCCCATCTCCTCTTAAGCGCGGCCGATACTTCGGCATCATTCGTACGCTAATAGTTGCACACGTGGGAAAGCTGTCAATTTGAGTTTGCACTGTCTCACTTACAACTGATAGCAAGGGCTTCAAAGTTAATTAAATAAAAGGCCATGAGCTAATATATTGTTTTCATCAATGCAATTTCCATCTCTCTCTACCCTGATGTATGAGTGGTAGGGCTATGTTTGCCAACATTTTCAATAAAGGCTGAAAGTTTCAAAAGAAACTGTGTTGCTGCGTTGGTGGGGGTAACAAGGTAATTTGGTTATATCAACAAAGTTGAAATTGTAAATTGGCCACTGTAACGAGTAAAAAAGCTGACGTTTCTAGCGTTGGCCCTTTGTCAGAGCGAATGACAAAGAGCCGATGCTCGAAACGTCAACTTTTTTAGTCATTACAGTGGCCAATTTACAATTTAACAACATAGTTGATATAACCAAATATTTTCAATACTCTGGACATCATTTTTAACTTGGAAAATGGCAAAGCCATTAAATTTTGTACTTACGTGTAAAAGGAGCTACGTGATTGGTGGGAACATGGCAACGAGAAAAACACAAATAAATTTTTCTCGTTGCCATGTTCCCACCAATCATGTAGGTCCTTTTTCTGCCTTTAAAAGCACACACAACCCACAATTCCTCTATTTGCCCCGATGAAGGGCTAACGCTCGAAACGTCACCTTTTATAATTGTATGGTGGCCAATTTACCATTTCAACTTTGTTGATATATTCAAATTACTAAAGAATGGACAGTTGGTCGCGAAGATGTTTCTTTTTCACACTGTTTAAAAAGATACACAGATTTTATTAAAAAGTTGGACCTGAAAATTTGACTTTGTTCATTTCTTTTGGCTTGTCTATAAAATTGGGCAATAGATATAGAATCGAATGGGGTATATTTAGTAAATAAACCCCTTCGGGTTGCTGGTATGTCAGCTGATAATGTCCGCAGCTGAGAGATTGTCCAAAAAATGAATATTTGGCCGCGAAGCAAAGCTTCGAGGGCAAATATGAAATTCTGAGGGCAATCCTCCAGCTGAGAACATTATCAGCCGACATGCCAGCAAGCCAGAGTGGGGTTATTTATTTTATAACTCTCCCATTAATTTTCACATCGCAATTAAACTGCACGTGAACACAGTGAAAAAGCCAGTGGTGATCTGATGGTGAATGCACGTGATTGATGCAAGCAAAAAAAAACGAGTTTGGTTTCCTTCCATGTAAATAGGAGAACGGAAAAGTTGAAACTCTTGTGTTGACTATGTTTCTTTTTACGGAAAAAATCGGAGGGCAAATATCAACACAGACAGGAGTTATTGCATGATAACTGTCCTGTGATTTTGCACCACGTGACGTAAAGTAACCAATAATGTAACCAAAACGTAAAGTAACCAATATGCCTAATCTAATTTTAACCTACAAAAAAGTATCACTACTAGTGTGGACAATGTCAGACAGAAATGCGTCAATAAAAACTCAATTAGTGTAGACAAGGCCAAATTAAATCCGTGCAATGACATGGTAATTTTTTTTGTGTTATTTCTATTCTATTTACTAGCTGGTGAATGGTTACAACAAATTTGCTAGGGTTCATATTACATTATTTTTATTGTCTGAAATGTGGTCAGAAACTTTAGTAATCTTTGTTATAATGGGTTGGTAAAGAGCTCTATAGTCAGGCCAAATTTCATGAGCTATTAAATGAGCTATTAATCTCAGTTTTGGTAGCTTGAAGTGGCTTAGTTATACTTCTCACAGCTCCCTATCTCCTAGATATAATGCTAATGATTTGCAGGTTACCTCCATCTGACATGTTATGTTGTGCCAGGAAATATTCCTTCAATGCCTCCTTCATGGAAGTTGTTTTGGTTTGCAGTCTGCCTGGCCATCTGGAATATACACAATTAGAGGAGCTCTTTAAATTATACAGGGGTTCTGTGCTACACTTTATTTTGCAGTTTTCAGTAACATATTTTGCATACTCTGAAATTCAGACCTAAAACAATGGTTACATTTTTCACTGCTGACAATCATCTTAGCTAGCAGACCTCTCTGGAAACAAAGCTTCACTTCAACCAGGTCAAAAGGTCACATCTGTCAGTTGTGACTGGTAGTTTTCGAGCTATTTTGCTTCTTTCTGTTTTTCAAGGTTTGTTAGCTGTTGCCATAATTATTATTGACAGCAACAGGAAATTGCAATCATTAGTTGGGTTTTTAACTTCAGATTTTTGCATTTAGGCCCAATCTGGTCTAAGCTCCCTGTACTGTACAGAGTGCTTTTACAGGCACCATTTAAAGTAATTAATATACCAATATGAAGATGCCTAGGAACTTTTTTTGAAAATGATTAGGAACATCACATGTACATAATTTTCTTTAATTTCAGATTTAAATTCTAAAGAGGTTTTCAGGCCAACTAAAAGACCATTCAAGGTATGAATATCTAGTAGCTTACATTTAAAGGTTATTTAGGTTATTCAGATTAAATGCTTAAATGGTTATTTAGATTAAATGCTTTCATTTCTGTTTGTTTCATAGATTGTTAAAAAATAATTTACATTTCAATGAAGTATGTTGTTTTTGAGTGAGAACTGTTTAACTCCCCCTCCCCTCCCCCACTTCATAATGTAATTAAGGGGTCTTTATGGATTTTGAATACTGTGGAAATGTAAATGATAGTAATATTAAATTTGGATATTTTAAGATAATCATATCAAATCACCTTTTCAGCAGAACCCCGCCCTTGATACAAGACAGTTTTAATACATGTTCAACTATTTTGTTTTTCTAGGCGAAAACTACAACATTTATGTACATTTGCCTGCCTAATACAGACACCTGTTAAATGAACAACAGACACCTTTCCTTGACCCCTGTAACATTTTCTCAGACAAAGTTACCCTCACCTAATTACCAAACCTTCTGTAGTAGGTTAATTTTTCTTTCTTAATAAGAGGCCATAATTGTCAACTATAATTTAAAAAAATGTAGTTAAAGTTGCCGGAGTGAAAATTTGTATTTGCTGAATGTAACTATTTATTAATCACCTGTGATCACAATCACTCACACACTCACACTCTTTGTTCCTATGGGTGGAGTATTTAAAGGCTACACCTGTGATCACGAATAAATACTAAATTTATCATAAATTATCTATAGTTTATTTGCTATAACTGCAAAATTATAGCCTTCCTGTAGGGTGACTAAAATGGTCACAACTAGGATAAGGGCAATTGTGCAGCTGTTTTTTTACCATGCAATTTTGTGTTGTATGTATTTTGTATGTATTTTGTGTTAGCAGTAATTAAATTTAAATAAAAATAACAAAAAATAAAAATTATTTTTTCATTCAGTTAAAACTCACCTAGTAACATAATAATAATAGTAATCAAGGCTGTGCTCTAAGGAAAATTGAATGGAACCCAGTGTTCTGAAACTGTGTAATCCAGGGTGCCCAGCATATGCTTTGTATGAAAAAACTAAAATTTCCGAGTCGCCCAAGAGCAAAAGTAAGGCGCCAGGGGCCACCGGGCACTGCAAGAGCACAGCCTTGGTAATACTGAGTAATTCGTTCAAAGTTTTTTTAAAAAAACTTTTTTTAATGTTTTCTGAGAAACCATTTTTTCTAGAACTTTCACAAGCCTTCATTATTGAATATGGCTACAGTGTCTGTTATTAGGCCAAAAATATTGCAGTTGAATCCCTCAAATGTAATTTTCTCTGCCAAATATTATTAAAGCAGATCAATTATTAATTGATCTATTTTAAACTTACCTTTAACTATACCTTTAACTGTACTTAATTATAACGTTCTATCAACATTTACTGATCACATTTGCACTCTGGCCTAAGAGCGGCAAGATAGCAGGATTCAATGCCACACGAACAGAAAATTAGTTTTATAGTACACCTGTACTTAATTTAAAGCAGCAATGTGAAAATTAATAGAAATTTTTGTCATTTTATTATTCTATTACAGAAATGTAGCATGTGTGGTGGCATGAATTACAATGCATCCAAAAGTTGCAAGATTGAAGGATGAGGAGCAGCATTCCAAATCAAACGATCTGACTGGGAAAAACTGGCACAAAAAATAAAACACATGTCACCCAACAAAGGAAGCTGTTGGAGTATCGGGTAATAAATAAATACTGTATTTAATAAATGATAACAATCATTATGATAACAGTCAGACTTCAAATAAATCCACTAGCAGATAGTTGATATATTATAATTTTTCCACACACAAACAAGCAACAGTTACGTGTATTTTCATTTTGGCTTCTGCTCAAAGCTACCATTGGCCCATTTTTTGTCCTCATTAAATGAATTTCAGAATTAATGAAAGGTTTTATATTTAAATCCCTATATACATATTTACTTGACAAATGTTGCTGCACTGAGTACTTGTTTGTTGATGCTTTTAGATTTGGCTTACTAGCATTCATATATTTTGAGTCCAGATATTAGCAATGATGACAACAATGATGAACATTTAATAATAATAATAATTATGATAATAATAATAATAATAATAACAACACTAACAACAACAACAGAAATATTAAAAAATGCCATAATGGTGATGATGAAAATGAAAATGATAGAGCATTAAAAAGCACCTCAACTGTAAATTTCTGGCTTGTAACTCTCTATTCTACTTCCTATGACCTTATTTTATTTGCTGCAATGTGATATATATTCAGAAATGCTAATGAGAATATTTCATGTTGTTTGTTTTTCAGGCAAATGTTTTTATATCAACATCATGGTTGGGATGTTGTTGTTTTGTACTTCAATAAACATGGTACTGGTACATCTGTACATACTTATGGCACACCTGGTGCTGGGCTAAAATTTGTGTGGTCGGATAAAAGCAATGCATGAAAATATGGTCGAGTAACCACAAAGCTCTTCAAACAATTTGCCAAAGGTAAGTAAAAATAGCAATAATGATAAAAATAACGATATTGATAATAATGATAGATCCCAGTAATAAGAAAAGTCCTTGAGATCTGGGGTTGCAAGTCTTACATGTCATGTCCTATTCAACTGATTTTCTGAAGGAGGTATAGGAGTGTCTTGCAATTCTTTTATAGTATTGTCCCTTACAATGCTGACCAACACAGAAAAGGTAGCAAATTATCACGTTAAGATGGACAAAATGCACTAATTGAATATAGTTTAGATTCTTTTGGAAAATTACTTATACTTAAATGTTATTTTTCTGTGTAGACGTTCATGGCAGGGATAATGCCATGGATGATGACCCTGACGATCCATCAGTTACTGTCAGTTTTGGAAATGATACAATGTCCGTAATTTGTACTGGTATCGCACCAGAAGGTGGGAATGGTACCACAGAGAATCCAGCAGATCAGACTGGGGGACTAAATGGGTGTCAGGCAGGTGGTGTGGGGCATGGGCAGTTGGCCAGTGTGGGTGTTGGTGCTGGGTATGGACAAATGGCTGGTGTGGGAGGTACAGCAATTGGCAATGGGAGTCAGGCAGGTAGTGCGTGTCGTGGTGAGGTGGCTGGTGTGGGTGGTGCCTTAGGTGGCAATGCATGTCAGCCAAGTGGAGCTGGGTGTACCTATGTGACTGATGTGAACACAGCGACAAATAGCAGTGGGAGTCTGGTAGGTGACGCTGGGGATGGGCAAGTAGCAGCAAAGGAGGGTAATGGAGTGGTTTATGTTGTTGATGATGAGACTCTCTCTGTTGGTATTGTAGACGAAAATTGTGTGACGCTTCATGGCCATAAAATTGAAAGAGGGTTTGCTTGTATTTTAATTACTTACATAAAAATGCCAACTGTGCCAGCACCAGTAATTTTGGGCGATCCTGAAGAGAACAGTCATCTACAGAAAGGGATCTTGTTTGTCTTACCTATTTCCAACTTGTTTAGGTGCGAAAAGTATATCGCGGGAGACAAAGTATGTCATCATCATTTTCTGCACCCTCTTCCAAAGGCAGACATTCCTCGTAGTCATTACCACTTAATGCAGCTTTGAACTTGGTAGCTGCAGAACAAATCTGACTCTTGCAAAAGGCAATTCCCTTTTTGGTACAACTCAACTTTCCTTGAAGAACCACAGCACTCATTGAACAACTTCTGTACTTCATCTCCTAGACACATGAAAAGAAAGAGGGTGTCGCAGAGAGAAATATTGATGCTACGTTACTTTTACATAGTGTGTCTGAATGTTTGCATGGTATGCCATGGACACAGAGTAGTGTAAAGCAAAGTGTAAGCACATTATTGTAAAAGAGTGCACAATGTAATGCAAAAGAGTAAGAAATGTACTGCAGTTGTGAAGCAAAGGATAGTTTGAAAACTAAAGAAATAAAGAAATAAATAAGTACGTACGTAGATAAATACATAAATAAGTAAATAAGTAAACACAAAGATAAAGGTAATTACATTTTCTTCCATCTCGGGTTGCAAAGATGCTTCGTTGTTGTCGCGTGGTACGTCTGAACTGCTTTCAGGATCTTGACAGGGAAAAAGAACAAGAACGCTTTATCAAGATTATTTTCTATTAAGCAAACTGTTAATGTTAAGAACAGGAAAGACTAATGGTTATGACATGCTCACGCGCTAACTTATCCTGTAACTCCACAACAATCCTTTCAAGCCGAGGAGTAGTAACATTCATGTAGAACGCTACAAAGTTTGCCATCTCTTTTTTTACAAGAGAAATTTCTTCATCCCATCTCGTGATCATTTCATGTTTTTCAACGATGAATTTCTTGATTCTCATTGGTGTACCTATATGGATGAATGAAAACTGACTTGAATTACAAAAACAATGCATTCTCAATAATTGGTGCCAGTTTTTGGAATGAGATACCACGAAAAAAGAGAGCTACCCAAAAAGTCTTTTAAGGCTAGAATTAAAAATGAATAACCAAGAATGCTGGACGAAGAAAATTCCTTTCTTATTAAACACGAGATTATTCAAGAACAGGAAACTTTATGTAATTAAAATCAGTGTCTTCTCTCATTATTCTCCCCTCATTTTGTTTTAGCAATCTTAATATGCAGAAACTATTATAATAATATTACATGTAACTAAATCTTAATTGTTATTAATGTTATTTAATTGATCTAGTTTTATGCATAAGCAATCAATGGCCCGCCTAGATTAGCATTTACTATTTGCAAAATAACATTTTAAAAGGAAAGAAAATAAGCGGCTTGTTGTTGTTGCTGTTGTTGTTGCTGTTGTTGTTGTTGTTGTTGTTGTTCTTGATTTTAATGTCCTGCGTGCTCAGGTTAGACAGAGGTAGGAAAAAACGCAACACCTCGGAAGAGGCCTGATCTATTAGAAGTTGTGAACAGTTTGCTGGTACAATTTGCTTGAGAGGGGCAGTGCTGGAGCATAGTGTCTTTGTAAAGACACCAACACAATGACCATAGCTACTAAGCTACCCCCTATCACAAGTGTGTCTTATCTTATTTAACAAATGGTAAACACCACAGCGTACACTATTGAGTTATGGATGCATGCGGGAGGTTGCTAAGCATGAAAGAAGCATAAGAGTCGCTCGAGGCAATAGCCGAGAGTGACTCTAGCTTCTTGAGTGCTTAGCAAACCTCCCAAGTGCGTCCATAACTCAGTAGTGTACGCTGTGGTGTTTACCATTTGTTTTATGACATAACATTGATACATTGTAGCTAAAGAGTTCCCTTTTATTTAACAAATCTTACGTGACCACAAAAAACAATCGCGCGCGGAAAAATAGTCTTTGCATTTGCTCATGTCAGCAGCGTACACCCATGGGCAAATGGCGGACGCTAAATTGATCAATCAGAGCGCGCGCTTTGCTTTGGTTATGTTATAAATAAAATTAGTAAGTTGTACAATGTACAAGAAAATACTTTATCAATGATAGAATGAAAATATACTTAGAACAAAAATGACAGCTACAAGCTGAAATACTCAACAAAAGAGACAAGTTGAATTGAGTACTAAAATTCACAAAGTTTACCTGTTGTGTTTCCCAAGGGGAAATTCCCCTTCATAACTTCAGAGACAGTAGCTTGCAAAGCTTCATTGCCTTCTTTCTTTTGATTGTACTTATCTATTAGGGAAGAGAGCTTATTCTTGTTTGAAGAAATCTTTTTGCGGAGGTGTGCACGCTGTTTGGACAAATCTAAATAAGATAAAGCGTGCGTACAAATGGTAACATAATTTTGTCTGTTTAATAGCTATTTAGCAATAGTAATATTGCATAAATACTGACCCGAGTGTACCGTCTTGACAGACTCTGTGCCATGCCATTGATCTTTCTTTGATTCCAAGCAATAGCATGCTCAGTAATGAGCTCCTCACGATCTAAAAGATATGAATAACCTACCTTTCAGTTGAATGTATATAACTTCAATTAACTAAAATGAAGTAACTGACTAATTAAGGTCTAGTTACAACTCTGCGAATTTGTTTGATTCTAATTTGTCAGTCCTTACTGTTTTCTAATTGCCTTAAGTTGAATGCCGATGGACCTCCATTGTTCATACTGTATCCCTGGATATGAAAAAATCTATAAAATGTTTTACACCATGTTCACTGCCCACTGTGCCAAACCATGCCAGCAGCCTGCGGTCTCAAGTCCTGTCTCATCTAGTTTAGCTGTCTTTCTACCCTTATTAGAAGCAGCCCGCCAATGTGATTCCCCACACATATTGTCTTGTTCCTTGTTGCAGCATTTAATAACTATTAATACTGTGACAGAAAGTCAAAATTTCATGCAATCCTACCAATATAGAAACTTGTCACAGCTTGCTAAGAGGCTATAAACTTAGTACTAAATGATTGGAGTAAAACTGCATATATACACACCTTAGATTTGGACTGCTTTGCATACACTTTGTTCATGTGACTATCAACATCCCCCTTGTTGGCAATAAAAAGATCTTCATAATGTGATTGCCTCCTTTGTCTGTAGAAGAAAACAATTATAACTGGCTAAAATGTATAATTTTTTCATGATATAACTGCATAATTATTATTAAAGACAATGGATGATAACAGTTACTATTGTGCCTAACCTAATGATTAAACCTCAACTTTATATATCTTTAGTATAAATAAACTCAACAAAACACACCAAATTAAAATATAAGTAATGCAATAACCAACAGCCACTTGTATTCAGGCCACTAATAAAAGTAAAATTTACAAAATTTGCACCCTTCATTCGATTGTACAAGTTTTATGAGCATTGATAAAATGTTGGGTGTTTTTGACATTGTTCTGTGTAGACCTTTCCTCTAGAATAAAACCTACCCTCCAGATGAACTGTAATGATACAGTTTCATATTTCCATCAACATGGCAGGAGTGCTGAAAGATGGAACATGTAGGGCAAATAATCCCATTGTGACCTTGCAGATGACCCAATTCAAACTGGCAGAATTTCCACTCTTTAAAAGATTTACTAAATGTGCTGTGATTGATGGTTGGTGCCTGAAAAAATAAAATAGAAATATCAATTTAGGTAGGTCAGTGTTAAGGACATTAGCCAGAAGGCTAATTTTTTTGATTGATTATTGATTAGTTCACTAATTTCAGAATGATCTTAGATAGCCACATAGTTACAATGCTTATCTATTTTTCTGTATTTCCATTGGTTTTGTAATCGGACCTTTCAGCGTCACCATGCGCATATAAAAGGCAATTTTAGCGTCCCTTTAATCAGTTCTTTGTAAGTTTTGAATAGCCTTGGTAAACTTTCGCCCTTTCGTTTTTCTCAACCTCTGGCACAAGCGGGACCGATATGTGAGTACCTTTGTAACTTTGTCTTTCCCTCTCCAGTCTTTTCAGTGTTGGGCGACAATGTACAAACAAATATTCAATGATCTGTATAGATTTAAGATTCAAAGGCCAAATTCGCGCCAATTTGCGAGTCAGTGAACGCCCATCATTTAGATAGAACAATGGGCTGTTTATCAGTCATCAAACTCTTTTAATTTGTTTCCAAACTTTTGTTCTGTTTCACTTGTATTGTTAATCTCGTTATAGACTTTAGAGCCCAGTATTTAACATGCAATTCTTTGATCACATATTCCCCGGCTTTTCGTTAGATTGATAGAACTTCGTTGTATTGTTGTTTCAGTTTACGATCGATCGTTTGATAGATTGATTGACTGTCAGAATAATCATTATTTTCGTCATTGATTGTGGTTCGTGGTCGATTGCTTTTCAAGAATAAAGATTCGTGCAAACAGTCAACTTTGGGTTGTCATTTTCATCAGTAAAATAGTCCCAAACACCTCGTTAACCGCGTTTTGGAGCGACACGCCCTTGAACTTTAGAATTTAGATTTTGGTCGCTGTAAACGCTACAGTCAGTGATAGTAACTACTAGATAAAGTACAGCAGACAGCACAAAAGTAAGATTTCCACTACATTATGTACACGAAAATCTCAAAAAAAAAACAAACAAGGTTTAAAACCTGAAAATTACATTGAAATGTTCTAGCACCAAACTTAAAAGTATGTGAAAAATCTATAGACAATCATATTATTACGTCAGAGCCAAGAGCAAGTCATGTAACCCCATACATTTGCTACATTGTCTCTAAAATATTACAATTCAAAGATATGTGTTAAGCAAGAATGTGTCAGAATACAATTTTGACCATTCAATAAACCACTGTACAAAAAATTATGCAGAAACATAAGTGGAAAATTAAATAAAATTAATTCAACTAAAGAAAAGCATACCCTTCCTTTCATAACTGATACATCCTCAAGTGCATGAATAAAGGAGCTTTCTGATGTCCCAGACATTCTTTTCTGGATTGAATCCCATAACCTGAATGATTGTTGGTCAAACACATAACTGGTGTCAGTGGGACTCCCACACCAAAACCCTGCTTGTACAACATCAATCAGAGACCAGGATAGAATGATACTGTTGCAATTGGAACACTGGATTATGACTTTGTTCAAATCGTCCTGAAAAAAAAATTATTCACTTCATGAATAATGATAACATTAAAGTAGAGTAAAATGGCTTCAACTAGGAATTCCCATAACTATAGGTAATAAATTAAGGTGAAACTAATTAAAATTTTAATAAAATGAATCTCTCCTTATGATGCATTACAATCTAATTGATTACCATAAAAGGACATACCAAAACGTAATTTGAGATAAAGAGCAAGCCATATTACTTTTATTAATTCACTTAATAATTAGATACAGGAAATTAGAAAAATCCAGGACAGTTTAAGCAAACAGACATTATTACCTTTTTTCATTAACTATTATTAAGAAACCAGAAGATGGAACTTGTTGTATGACTCCATCCTCTTTACAACTTGAACATTGATCTGGTATATTAGGGACTGGAAAAGACTTATCTAAGGAAAAGAGATAAGCAAAGCTACATTAAAAATGTTGTTTTGCATTGTGATATAACATAATCATCATCATCATAAATTTCTCTTTGAAACCACTTCTGACTTTAAAGCTAATTAATACATGTTGGATGAGTCTCCATCCACCTTTACTTGCTTATGCTAAGTTCAATTTGAATATGGTGGTTTAAAAAAAATGTATAATTAAGCATATGAAGTGAAAATAATAATTAAAAAAAATGGCAAATCAAATGTACAACCCTATAAAAAATAAACTCTCTTTCTTTACACTCCCCACTTACTTCATTAAATCAAGTTGTCCCAAGAATGCCTTATTAAATAAGCTTAAGGTGATTCCTCACATTTTGTGTACCCTTACTGCGTATAGTTGATAGCATCATTCGTGCATGCTCATGCATGTACACATTGAAAATATAGTAGATTTGCCTTGATATCGAGATCTATAGGTGGATAAAAGGCTACAGCTTACTAATGAGCACAGGGGCCCAATTTTTTCCAGTCATTATTGGCAATTTATCATTACCTTTGCATGAGAAACGATTGATCTCATTAATAATAATAATAATAATAATAATAATAATAAACAATCTTTAAGGAGGAAGCGCCTGTCACGTAAATACGCGGTTTTCAGGGAGGTCCTCCGTAAAAATAAAAAGTATTAAAAGATAAAACAAGAAATAAAATCGTCACAGATCTAAAACGGCGTATATCTAAAGTTTTATCCATCATTTAAAGTGTTTATGCATTAAGAATCTTGTAAGGTTTTCCTTAAAAATTTTGCATGGCATTGGCCTTCTTAAAAATACTGGGAGGGACATCCAGTCATTTATAAAACGGAAGTAGGACACCCTCTTTCCGCATTCCGTTTTAGGTTTAGGCAGTCTAGGTAAGTAGGGAGTCTAGGTAAGTAGCCATTTCTAGTGCTGTAGCCATGCGAACTTCTCAATGTCATTAAAGTGATTGATCTACATTTAAGTGGGATGTTGTGAAAAACAGTTGTATTGCAGGTGTTTGGATAAAAGAACATTCTGTCCCAAACAAAACTTACGCTTGACAATTGATGGTGGTGACATCTCACGACATGTAGGTTGTACATCATCATCTCCCAAATCTAAACTCGGATCGCAACCTATAAGGTTTGAGTCTTGTCAAAATAAAACTTGCATGAGCTTTGTTGAGGCAACATGGCCAGCAGCTTGATTGGAACGTTGGATTAATCATTCTAGTAAATTTAAGGCGTTTTGACAATTAACTGTATTCGTTAATTTTAGGGGGACATCGTGTTGCAAAAGATAAAAATATTGTAAATTCACCTTCTGCAGACCGACGTATTCGTCGCCTTTTTTCGCGAGGCCGACACTTGTGCTTGTATTTCTTCAAACCAGTGGTGGAGTCCCTATAAATTTCCAAATCACTCCGGCCTTTTTTCCTCTTCCGTGATATTTTTTTTTCTCCAAGCAAACTTGTTGCTTCTTGTAGCAGAGCATCGAGATCATGTTTGTTCTTGGTGCCTTCTTCGCCGCCATTTTTTACTTAGTGACTTGCGCTACCTGAGTATCTCCAGTCTACCGTTGGACTCACGGTCATCTCGATGTTGAATGATTATACTTCATTTTGTCACATTTGAGAAGTTATGATAATCCCTCATTCGGGGACGAGACAACATATGTGTTATCATCTCAGCGGTTATCTTAGCCAACGCATGCTTATTGCGCGCTAAATTCGAAAATGGCGGTTCGGGTGGAGGAGCTATCAAACACCGAGACGCAAATTGACGGCATTAACAGCGAGAAATACCGAGAGATAGGAGATCAAGCTGTTTGGTCGTTATCGTCATGCAAATCTGGCTTTGGAGTGGAGCAGCTTCGTGATGGAAACCTAGAAACGTGTTGGCAATCTGATGGACCACAACCGCATTTGGTGAGCATTCAGTTCCGGCGGAAAACAGCGATTCAAAACATTTGCTTGTACGCCGATTACAAGGCCGATGAGAGCTACACACCGAGTAAAATATCCATTCGTGCTGGGAATCACTTTCATGACCTGCACCAGATAGAATTTATAGAGCTTGAGGAACCGAGTGGATGGCTGACAGTGTCTTTGTCGGATGGGGACAAGCCTTTGAAAACTTACATGTTGCAAATAGCTGTTTTGTCCAATCATCAAAATGGAAGGGACACCCACATGAGACAGATAAAGATTCATGCGCCTTTAACAGATACTGGGGCGTACAAAATGCCCACTTTTACATCTGTAGAGTGTGCTATGTACACCACAATCAAGTGAAACAGCTGTTAAATAGTTTTTAACCTTTGACTGCAATTAGAATTTGGCTTTGGTTAACGCGCGTTACACTGTTTGTCAGCAGATGGTGGGAGATAGGGTTAGCCAAGGGTACATGTAGATTATTGGTGTACTGTATCAATTGAAGTAGTTCAATTTGGCATGATAAGAAGGGCTGCCAAGTTTATCTGGAGATACACCATTTGATGGTAGGTTTTAAGTTATTTTGAAATAGACTTACAATTGGTTAAGAACATACAATCAATATCCAATAGCATGTGAAGTTGACATGGGTTATCATACATGTCGAGTTCAAAGTCTGCCTAGTTTGTGTAGTGTTCTCAAACTTTTCCAAACTCAGAGAGGTGTTTTCTTTTGCAGATTGATTAAAAAATATGAAACAAGTATTGAATTTAGTTTTTGCATGACATTGTGAACTATCAAACTTCATGTCTGTGTTATCTGCCTCAGCCTTTGGTCTCAGCTAATTACTTGGACCTTGGCATTGACAATTCAGATCATGCTCAACCTCATCCAGTAATTGCTTAATATTTACATGGAGAATGGGGATGAAATGCTCAACATCTTAAACACAAAGGTACACTATATAAGAAAGTCTTCCCTGGGAAGACCTAGGCTCATTTGTCACTCACCGTTGACGTGTACAGGTCAAATTCAAATGCTGGTAGATGAACAAAAGGAACTAATGAGATATCTATTGTTTACTTCCACCAGCATGGTGGCATGAGGTAACGTGCGAACCACCTACTTTGATCTCATATTTACTGCCACAAATAAAGACAGTTTATATTGGAGAAAGGAAATACAAATCTCAAAAATTCTTGTATTGTGATGAAGACATAAAGCAATTTTGAGGAATGCGCCCGCTGTTCACTGCTTTGGAGTAGCTGTAGCTCAAGCTGACTTGACACTAAGAGTTCTACATCACACGACGGTTGATTGACAAATGGTCCAGTGGGACATAAGGCTCCTATAATAGCGCGCCTTTGTGTTTAAGCTAAAGTATAGGGCACCCATATGGCAAGTAGTTACGTGCTGGGTGAAGGCTGGTTATCTCCTCATCGTGTAATCGGTTGGGTAATGTAAATGTGGGTGAGTTATCCAAGATTATGCAATTATAGTGCATCAAAAGAACTAACAAATCCCTCTCTAGAGGGGATTTGTTAGTTCCTGTGATACACCTGGATTGAACAGATCTTTGAACAATGATGCTGATCCAGACTCTCCCAGGCAAGGCGCATCCTCTGTGTGCTTTGTAAACATTTATGGTTGGAAATACTTTGCCAGTAAAAAGTGTATTTTTGTAGTTTATAAAACTATTTACAAGATGTTCAAATACCCTTTGTCATCTCTTGATTAAAGTAGGCAGTGTATTAAAGAGGTATGTTTAAAATGCTTAAAGATTGATAAAATACCATTACTACAATGTGCTCATAAAAGTTATTACAGCTCAGATTCAGTTTCACAAAAACATTCTGAATATTCCAACCTTGATACAGTTAAAAAAGAGGAACCTTGTATGATGAATTAACTTCTTTTGGCCATCTCTCCTAGGTTGCTTATTCTTTGCAACATGTTTGTTCTTACCATTTAAACATCATCCGTGCTCTATCACTAAACAAACATATGACAACATGGAATCTATTTGTCAATTAACTAATGTTAAGTTGATCAAAATTCTGGCAGGTCCCATGTACTAGATCTTGCCCTTCCTTTTTTGTATCATCTTCCTCTTTCAGGAGATTACTTTCATCATTTTGTAGCCTGCAGGAACATATTTCCAATTCTTTAGGGATATGCTCTTTGATGTATGCTCTAGATCTGATATCTGCCTGGAAATATGAATAAAATAAGACCTACCTTTTTTTTAAGACTATTTAAAGCAACTAAAAAAGCATTTATATCTGTTTTTGTTCCTTTCATGCTAGGTTTTTGGTGAAATATTGGTCTTGACTGGGAAGGCAACAAAGTTGATTGGATCAAGGGTACATTTGACAGGAAGGATATTTTTATGGTTCATGGAGCAAAATAGGACATTTACCTAGTACACAAATACAGTTAATGAGTTGGTTCTTTTTCAGTGATTGGTATGTGTTGATCTCAAAATATTCTTAAAAATTATTATCATGTACTCTTTGACTGAGTTAGTCAGGCAGGATGGGAAAATATTTGGTTCTCTGTTGTGATGCACAGACCTCACCATATGTCATGACCAAGAGCCAACTATTTTCCCAAGCAGCCCGACAAAACTCAGGTAATATGTACATAGTTATAATTTTTGGTAGTCTCTGTCTTGATCATTACTTGTCTGATAGGTTCAGGTATTCTGTACTGACAGCAGGCGTGTGCAAGTCTCACTGCTGTCTCCAGTCTTGTCTTGTGGCCTACTGATATGTAGATAGGGTTAGGAGATTGTTGGGTACTTCTCAATGCCTGAGTAAATAAAATACAATTAATTGTGATGTTCTTTAACTTTATTTAAAGAGGGAGGTGCGATAACCTGTTACACTTTTCTAACCTGAGGCCCTCATCAAATATTCCCAACCCATCCCACCCCAGGGGAGGACATCCACCACACAGTAATCTCGTGCATGGGAAGTTAACGTCTCCTAACCCTAACCCTGCAGGAGACGGGACCTCCATTTATTCGTCCCTATCCGAGAAGACTAGAATATCTAACCATTTCTTGATGTTATAGAAAGGCAGCATATTCTTCACAATTACTTTAAGACCTTGAGTGTTGGTCCAGCCAGGGTTCGAACCCTCGACCTCCCGCACAACAGTCCAGCGCTCTATCCATTGAGCTAATTGGGAGGCAGTCAAACTTCTCACAGTAGAAACAGTAAAGAGATTTTGCATCATGCTTGAAGAAGTAACTAATGTTACTTTTTTTCAAAAATCTGTCACCAAATCAGTTGAGGAGATTGATAGGATTCTAGTTCACCTGCCAAGCTTTAACATATTGTTGGTTTACTTCAGATGCTCCCCTGCCATTTTTAATCTGCTTGAAAAATCAATTTTTTTTATAGCATACAAGAGTCTGATCATAGCTTATTAAGCTGGGACAAAACACTGAAAGAAAAGGTAAGAGTCTCATTTCTGGGGAGAAGCAGCAGGAGTTGCAATTAAAATATTTGCACAATTTTTTCATTCTTTTTGTTATCCTTTAGTTACAGTTTGGAAATTTGACTTATCTTACCATTCCCCAAATTGTGCCAGAGTCGCCTTCCAATGGAAAACTGTCTCCGCTAGATTTTAAACAGTTTTGATCTGTCAAGAAAGGATTTGTTATTGGTAATACTACAGAAGAGAGTCAGCCAATCACTCAAATTACAACCCCCCCCTCCCCCCACCCACCAGAAAGGGTTATTGGTCTGCATGAACCTTCCCACTCCTCTAGAGTTTCAGTTTCATCTTGCCTTGATTTCTTTAAAAGTGATGGCTCCTGGCTGAACACAATTTACCTTTACAGTTTCCAAGAGCATCTCTTAGGCCAGGGTTGGTATGGACATTTTCTGGTACTATCCATCTCTCTCAAATTTTTTAACACCATTAAATCGAGGAGAAATTTTGTTATTATTAAGAGACCTCATCTGCATGTTTCTCAATCCCATCCACATGGAAGAGAGTCTTGGCCACTCCGAGGTGACAAGCAATCCCAAAACCTGCATATAACAAGATCTAGTAAGTTAACCCTATAATTCCCAAGATCTGATAATAAATTCTCCCCTCTAGCTGCTACACATTTCCGTGTAAATTGGTTGTGAGAATTTGGTGTTCAATCAAGGTTACAACTTCTGCCTGATAAGTTTGATTATTCTCCATACCTGTTGTTGGTCATGTATGGATATTAAAGAGAGAAGTTGCATGTTAATCATTTCTGTGAGTTAAAGGTTTAAAATGATATACTTTGTCTTTTAAGGAAAAAAATTAAGGCTCTTCCCCAGTGACTGGTCTTTTAGGTAGTGAAAAGTGAAATGATTTTATCATCCTGATCAATTGACTTTGTTCAGCCCAAGAAACAAAACATATAATTAAATTTGGTGAGCTATCCTGATTATAATATACTTTATCAAAATGATAAACTGAGAAACATATCTCTAGGGTGCAACATTCCATTCCCATCAACTAAAATAATCTAAAACAATGACAACAATAAAAACACTAAGGCAATCACATGACCTCATCTGATCTAGATTTATCTTCTTTCTTATTAAATAAGTTTTATATTAATACCAAATAACAATTAATTTTTATTTTATTTTGACTAATGAAAACATGGTCAGTCTAGCTTTAAATTGATATAAAAAACCATCTTAAAGATATTTTCACCTGTGGAAGTAGATGTGGTTTAGCTCTCCTTAGCTTGGAAACTGCTTCAACTAGGAACCCAACTTCTCTGAAAGCCAGGTATTCTGGTATGTAAGGTAATTCCAGATGTACAAGGGTAAGATCCTTACACACAACCTGCATTAAAATAAATATTCATAAGATATAATACACCATAAAATGAATCCCAACAGCACTCAGAATGAGATACAATGAAATATATGAACTTCATATATTTTGTACTGCGGTATTAGATACATATGACACACGATCCTCGCAGTAGATAGCGCTATTTAAGCATAGCGAAAATCAGACCTGAAAAAAATCAGGCCTGTACGGGACTCGAACCACTGACCTCTGCGATACTAGTGCAGCGCTCTACCAATTGAGCTAACAAGCCAACTGGGAGCAGGCCGTTAAGTTGATTCGCAATAAACCCGTGAAAGTGATAAATCAGATACAATGAAATATATGAAGATACAATGAAATATATGAGATACAATGAAATATATGATACAATGAAATATATACTTCATATATTTCATTGTATCTCATTTATCACTTTCACAGGTTTATTACGAATCAACTTAACGGCCTGCTCCCAGTTGGCTTGTTAGCTCAATTGGTAGAGCGCTGCACTAGTATCGCAGAGGTCAGTGGTTCGAGTCCCGTACAGGCCTGATTTTTTTCAGGTCTGATTTTCGCTATTGCTTAAATAGCGCTATCTACTGCGAGGATCGTGTGTCATATGTATCTAATACCGCAGTACAAAATATATGAACTTCATATATTTCATTGTATCTCATTTATCACTTTCACGGGTTTATTACGAATCAACTCAACGGCCTGCTCCCAGTTGGCTTGTTAGCTCAATTGGTAGAGCGCTGCACTAGTATCGCAGAGGTCAGTGGTTCGAGTCACGTACAGGCCTGATTTTTTTCAGGTCTGATTTTCGCTATTGCTTAAATAGCACTATCTACTACGAGGATCGTGCATCATATGTATCTAATACCGCAGTACAAAATATATGAACTTCATATATTTCATTGTATCTCATTTATCACTTCCACGGGTTTATTACGAATCAACTTAACAGCCTGCTCCCAGTTGGCTTGTTAGCTCAATTGGGAGAGCACTGCACTAGTATCGCAGAGGTCAGTGGTTCGAGTCCCATACAGGCCTGATTTTTTGCAGGTCTGATTTTCGCTATTGCTTAAATAGCGCTATCTACTGCGAGGATCGTGTATCATATGTAGCACTCAGAATGTTCACAGTTTTGATGAACCTTGTACACTATCCAAAAGTAGTAATGTTCACTACAAGTTACTTCAGGATACTGAGGCAGACTTAAATAAATTTCTTTATTACACAACTCGGGCAGTCAGAGGGCCTATAACTAAAATCAACCAATCAAAATGCTCTATTGCCGGTCAATATTCTCTCAGTATTGGACCGGGCACTGTCCCGAATGGTCCTGAATGATACCACACTTGCGTCCCTTTGAACTTCTGTCGTATAATAAATCTCTTATTAACCAAGATTGCTCGGGACCGTACTGAAAGAATATTGGCCCTCAGTCTTTTTTGTACGGACCGAGCTGCGCTCGGTCCGTACTGTCAAGACCTTGGGCCAATATTCTCCCAGTACAGCCCTTGCACTTGGTTAATAAGATATATATATTCGCAATATTTTAGCTTACAAATAAGAATAAAAAGAAAAATTTATTAGAGAAGCATAATTTTGCAGTAGGAATGTGTGGAAGTTATAGTTCACTTATTACGAATGCTCCATACCAGTGATTCAAAAGCTGTAAGAGATTATTTTTGAAATCTATTCTTTTAGCTTTTGGAAGCCAGTGTGAGCAGTCAGGGTATTTATATGTTTTCAGGTTCCAGTTTTCAGGCCAAACAAATATAAATTACCATTTCTTTTTAACATGAAACTTCTCCCTGCGATATCAAATACATTTATTACTGCCACGGGCGACTAATTCTAATAAGCACGATTTTAACACGGCAAAACGACACGACACGAAACAACACGGTTAAAACTGCAAATAAAACAGCAAACGAAAACCCATTATAATATAAACTACACTAAATATCATGGAAAGCTGCAAAGAAAACGACGATGAAAACTACATAATACAAACTTACATTTGTTGGGATGTTGTGAATCCTGTCTAGTGGCGAACAAGCTACATGAAGCGAAAAGAACGAAGATACAAACTACACTTGACAAAACTGCACTGGAAAAAACTGCACAAACTACGATGAACAATATGGTTTAAATACATGCTACGCTATGTAATGAAACAAAGAAAGCGCACGCAAAACTTTACCATAATTAGCGCTACTGCACTAGAAAAAATAGACAAAAAATAATGCGTTGCGATCTACGACATTATCCAACTAAAAGGTAATGAGAATAACTTATCAGGTGGTTGTTATCTTGATCCAACACCAATTTCTCATAACTAATTGACAAAGAATTTGTAGCAGCTGGAAGGAAGAATTAATGATCAGATCTCAAGTTCAGACCTCAAGTTTTAGGGAAGGAAAGTACCACCAAGCAAGCACAAGCGTGTGTAAGATCATCTTTGACAAATGATATGTCAACTCCTGCGATCAGACGCAAGTTACTAAATGGTTTATCAGTGGATTCACCCCAACTGATGCAGTCCTCGCAAACAAGCTTCTTTTTTAACTCAAGTTGTTCCCTACAATGCAAAATAGCGTTTCTGATTCGGTTATGAATATAAAAAAAAAAGTAGCTAAACATTTGTGAAACAAAATCAATTATAATTTCTCAATTAAATCAAAATTTACTTCATCAGTTCTTTGAGCAACTTTTAAGTCAAAATTAGGAATAAATAACTTAAGCTTTCATAATGCCGGTTTATCTTAGGTAGTCACCATATACCCAACCTTTTCCAACATTCGAGGATTGAATCTTCAACCGGTGATCCTCGATCGTGTCCTTCAGCCATTTCTCGAAAAGGACTTGCTAACGATTTATATCTATTGCGTAAAAGTAACCGTTTCTTTGTTTTATTAAAGTAAACTAATCCACACTGCCAATAAAACGGCAGAGAAAAGCCGAACGATTACAAGATTTGAGCAATTCAAATCTTTCACCAGAATGTAAGATTTACCATTTTGTAAATTTCGCGGGACATCACAGCGGATTTAAAATGAAAGAAGCACTCCTAAAAGTGAGGCTCATCAGTGTGTCCATGGAAACAAAGGGAGAGGGTAAATTGGCGCCATCTTTGTTTAGGTTGATAAAAATTGGATACTTCTTAGCGTTTTTGTAGAGTATTTAATAGCTTATACCATGGCAGAAAATGAAGAAGGTGGTGCAGCACAAGAAAGTGGGGGATATGATTATAAATGGCTGCACAGTTACCCTTTGATTCGGGTGAGTTGATAGGAATTGAATCGCCAGCCACTAGTAGTTATATTTGTGCATGTTTTTTGTTTTAATCACTCGGTTACATGAGGCTTTAAATTAATATATCCTCGTGATAAATTTTTTGTAGTATTCAGATATGAATGATGAAATGCGAACTGAGGCGATGGAGCTCTGTGCAACAGCTTGTGAAAAGTTTTCATCAAATAACGAGGTACATAAATTTTGTTTACTATAAAATTAATGTTTACAAATTTGATCAGGATCCCAGCAGTTTGGATACTTTATAGGTTCAGGTGGGAGTATTCAACTTGCTTTCTGGTATCCTTGACCTATTTCAAATGAACTACATGGCCGGGATTCTTTACATTCCCTTTTTAGTTTTGATCCAAAGACTGATTACTACTTTAGACCTCATCGTCCTCCAAAGAGGCTAAGGTGAACTTCTGATTGGGCTGAATAAACACCTCTGTCCTTCAACAATTGGAACCAAATATTTGAAATGAAATGACTAATGTAAAGTTGGTCACTATCCTCATGACAAGACTTACCCTGCAGGCAGAGCCTTTTCTTCTTTTCTTCTTCTTTTCTTCTTATTAACCCTCCAAGGGAAAAGGCTCTGCCGACATCCTGTTGTTGCTTTGAAATGCCGAAAGCCTAAAACTCCAGGCTAGTCAAGCCGGTTTTGCCTCTAGTCAAACTAGATTTGGTGCACACGTCTTTGCTTTTCATGTACACAGATGACCAAATCTGCGCCCACAATAGTTCAAGGGGGCCTGGAAAAGAATCAGTTTCTAGGCAACTGCTGCACATGTTAAAACGAGCAACAACAGGATGTCGGCAGAGCCTTTTTCCCTTTTTGATTCGAGGACGGGTTAAAAAGGCTCTGCTCTCAGGGTAGACAAGACTCTATTATGGTTGAGAGAAATTTCACATTCTCTCAGTCCTCTCTTCATGTAGACAGCATCCAGAGCTTCAGCAGCTGGTGTAGTTTGAGAATCTTGATCATCAATGTAAAGTTTGTTTTTATTAAATTCAGAAACTTTATGACACAACCTTGCTTTGTGCTCTCCCAACTAGGATCTTACAACAGCACTTCCTGTATATACACTGAATGAAAATATGGCATCTAATTTGAATTGCCATTGTTCCGGACAAACTTGCCTTGTCTTCACAGGGAAACACAAAAGGATTATCACATGTGTGAGAGGCTAGTGAGTCCAGAACAATGCCAGATGCCATATTTTGATTCTGCAGATGGTAACAACGTTACAGAGGTTCAGGTTTGTAACTGGGCCATGTCAATGTGTTGTGTTCCTGGGCAGAACACTTTACTCTCAGTGTCTCTCTCTTCCCAAGAGTATAAACAGGTGCCAATGTAATGAAATGCTGAAGGTAAGGGGGAGTAGCAATGCTTCTAGTTGCTTCATGCTAAGTGACCTAAGGTGAGCTTGGCTGGATGAGCCACTGGACTCAAAGTGCAGACACAGTAGCTAATTGCAAAAGTAATACTGTGTTCAAACCTATTTTATTTCAGGCTGCGGCAAAAATGATTAAAGAAAATTTAGACAAAAAGTTTGGCTCTTCCTAGCATGCAGTAGTGGGCGAGGGTTATGGTTTTGAGCTCACACATGAAGTCAAAAACCTTCTCTACATGTATTTTTGAGGAACTGTGGCAGTTTGTGTTTGGAAATGCTCCTGAAGAGACAGCAAGAACAATATTGCATCAACTGTAAACAGACTGAATTTGGTGGGTGCAGAAAGTTTTAGTAGTATCTCACATTACGTATATGTGCACGATCCTTCGCAGTAAAGCACTATTTGAGCAATAGTGAAAATAAGACCTGAAAAAAATTTCAGGCCTGTACGGGATTCGAACCACTGACCTCTGCGATACTACTGCAGTGCTCTACCAATTGAGCTAACACGCCAACTGGGAGCAGGCCATCAAATTAATTCGACATACACCCGTAGATGATAAATCAAACAACAACAAACATATGAAACATATGTATGAACTGCGGTTATGAAACGTATATGTGCACGATCCTTCGCAGTAAAGCACTATTTTAGCAATAGTGAAAATCAGACCTGAAAAAAATTTCAGGCCTGTACGGGATTCGAGCCACTGACCTCTGCAATACTAGTGCAGCGCTCTACCAATTGAGCTAACAAACCAACTGGGAGCAGGCCATCCAATTAATTCGACATAAACCCGTTGATGATAAATCAAACAACAACAAACATATGAAACATATGTATGAACTGCGGTTATGAAACGTATTTGTGCACGATCCTTCGCAGTAAAGCACTATTTGAGCAATAGTGAAAATCAGACCTGAAAAAAATTTCAGGCCTGTACGGCATTCGAACCACTGACCTCTGCAATACTACTGCAGTGCGCTACCAATTGAGCTAACACGCCAACTGGGAGCAGGCCATCAAATTAATTCGACATAAACCCGTAGATGATAAATCAAACAACAACAAACATATGAAACATATGTATGAACTGCGGTTATGAAACGTATATGTGCACGATCCTTTGCAGTAAAGCACTATTTGAGCAATAGTGAAAATCAGACCTGAAAAAAATTTCAGGCCTGTACGGGATTCGAACCACTGACCTCTGCGATACTAGTGCAGCGCTCTACCAATTGAGCTAACAAGCCAACTGGGAGCAGGCCATCAAATTAATTCGACATAAACCCGTTGATGATAAATCAAACAACAACAAACATATGAAACATATGTATGAACTGCGGTTATGAAACGTATATGTGCACGATCCTTCGCAGTAAAGCACTATTTGAGCAATAGTGAAAATCAGACCTGAAAAAAAAAAAGAAAAATTTCACGCCTGTACGGGATTCGAACCACTGACCTGTGCGATACTAGTGCAGCGCTCTACCAATAGAGCTAACAAGCCAACTGGGAGCAGGCCATCAAATTAATTCGACATAAACCCGTAGATGATAAATCAAACAACAACAAACATATGAAACATATGTATGAACTGCGGTTATGAAACGTATATGTGCACGATCCTTCGCAGTAAAGCACTATTTTAGCAATAGTGAAAATCAGACCTGAAAAAAATTTCAGGCCTGTACGGGATTCGAGCCACTGACCTCTGCGATACTAGTGCAGCGCTATACCAATTGAGCTAACAAACCAACTGGGAGCAGGCCATCAAATTAATTCGACATAAACCCGTTGATGATAAATCAAACAACAACAAACATATGAAACATATGTATGAACTGCGGTTATGAAACGTATTTGTGCACGATCCTTCGCAGTAAAGCACTATTTGAGCAATAGTGAAAATCAGACCTGAAAAAAATTTCAGGCCTGTACGGCATTCGAACCACTGACCTCTGCAATACTACTGCAGTGCGCTACCAATTGAGCTAACACGCCAACTGGGAGCAGGCCATCAAATTAATTCGACTTAAACCCGTAGATGATAAATCAAACAACAACAAACATATGAAACATATGTATGAACTGCGGTTATGAAACGTATATGTGCACGATCCTTTGCAGTAAAGCACTATTTGAGCAATAGTGAAAATCAGACCTGAAAAAAATTTCAGGCCTGTACGGGATTCGAACCACTGACCTCTGCGATACTAGTGCAGCGCTCTACCAATTGAGCTAACAAGCCAACTGGGAGCAGGCCATCAAATTAATTCGACATAAACCCGTTGATGATAAATCAAACAACAACAAACATATGAAACATATGTATGAACTGCGGTTATGAAACGTATATGTGCACGATCCTTCGCAGTAAAGCACTATTTGAGCAATAGTGAAAATCAGACCTGAAAAAAAAAAGAAAAATTTCACGCCTGTACGGGATTCGAACCACTGACCTGTGCGATACTAGTGCAGCGCTCTACCAATAGAGCTAACAAGCCAACTGGGAGCAGGCCATCAAATTAATTCGACATAAACCCGTAGATGATAAATCAAACAACAACAAACATATGAAACATATGTATGAACTGCGGTTATGAAACGTATATGTGCACGATCCTTCGCAGTAAAGCACTATTTGAGCAATAGTGAAAATCAGACCTGAAAAAAAAAATTCAGGTCTGATTTTCACTATTGCTCAAATAGTGCTTTACTGCGAAGGATCGTGCACATATACGTTTCATAACCGCAGTTCATACATATGTTTCATATGTTTGTTGTTGTTTGATTTATCATCTACAGGTTTATGTCGAATTAATTTGATGGCCTGCTCCCAGTTGGCTTGTTAGCTCAATTGGTAGAGCGCTGCACTAGTATCGCAGAGGTCAGTGGTTCGAATCCCGTACAGGCCTGAAATTTTTTTCAGGTCTGATTTTCACTATTGCTCAAATAGTGCTTTACTGCGAAGGGTCGTGCACATATACGTTTCATAACCGCAGTTCATACATATGTTTCATATGTTTGTTGTTGTTTGATTTATCATCTACGGGTTTATGTCGAATTAATTTGATGGCCTGCTCCCAGTTGGCTTGTTAGCTCAATTGGTAGAGCGCTGCACTAGTATCGCAGAGGTCAGTGGTTCGAATCCCGTACAGGCCTGAAATCTTTTTCAGGTCTGATTTTCACTATTGCTCAAATAGTGCTTTACTGGGAAGGATCGTGCACATATACGTTTCATAACCGCAGTTAATACATATGTTTCATATGTTTGTTGTTGTTTGATTTATCATCTACTGGTTTATGTCGAATTAATTTGATGGCCTGCTCCCAGTTGGCTTGTTAGCTCAATTGGTAGAGCGCTGCACTAGTATCGCAGAGGTCAGTGGTTCGAATCCCGTACAGGCCTGAAATTTTTTTCAGGTCTGATTTTCACTATTGCTCAAATAGTGCTTTACTGCGAAGGATCGTGCACATATACGTTTCATAACTGCAGTTCATACATATGTTTCATATGTTTGTTGTTGTTTGATTTATCATCTACGGGTTTATGTCGAATTAATTTGAGGGCCTGCTCCCAGTTAGCTTGTTAGCTTAATTGGTAGAGCGCTGCACTAGTATCGCAGAGGTCAGTGGTTCGAATCCCGTACAGGCCTGAAATTTTTTTCAGGTCTGATTTTCACTATTGCTCAAATAGTGCTTTACTGCGAAGGATCGTGCACATATACGTTTCATAACCGCAGTTCATACATATGTTTCATATGTTTGTTGTTGTTTGATTTATCATCTACGGGTTTATGTCGAATTAATTTGAGGGCCTGCTCCCAGTTGGCTTGTTAGCTCAATTGGTAGAGCACTGCACTAGTATCGCAGAGGTCAGTGGTTCGAATCCCGTACAGGCCTGAAATTTTTTTCAGGTCTGATTTTCACTATTGCTCAAATAGTGCTTTACTGGGAAGGATCATGCACATACACGTTTCATAACCGCAGTTCATACATATGTTTCATATGTTTGTTGTTGTTTGATTTATCATCTACTGGTTTATGTCGAATTAATTTGATGGCCTGCTCCCAGTTGGCTTGTTAGCTCAATTGGTAGAGCGCTGCACTAGTATCGCAGAGGTCAGTGGTTCGAATCCCGTACAGGCCTGAAATTTTTTTCAGGTCTGATTTTCACTATTGCTCAAATAGTGCTTTACTGCGAAGGATCGTGCACATATACGTTTCATAACCGCAGTTGATACATATGTTTCATATGTTTGTTGTTGTTTGATTTATCATCTAGGGGTTTATGTCGAATTAATTTGAGGGCCTGCTCCCAGTTAGCTTGTTAGCTCAATTGGTAGAGCGCTGCACTAGTATCGCAGAGGTCAGTGGTTCAAATGCCTTACAGGCCTGAAATTTTTTTCAGGTCTGATTTTCACTATTGCTCAAATAGTGCTTTACTGCGAAGGATCGTGCACATATACGTTTCATAACCGCAGTTCATACATATGTTTCATATGTTTGTTGTTGTTTGAAGTATCTCACATTGTTAAACAAAAGTTGCATTGCCTTAGAGGAGACTGTGGTCATATTATATTCCATTGGTGATATTTTTGTTCAATTGTACATATGCACTAAATTATTAATTATTCTGAGGCCAACAGTCCTTAGTATAACTGACTTCCGAAATAATGCATGATTTGCCACTATGTTAATTTTCTTGTATGATAGAGTGCATTTCAATACAAACTGAATTCAAATTAAAACTGGCAGACATCATAATATTTCTCTTTGCTCTTTTTGGCAGTTAAGAATACATCTGTTTTAGTTTCACAACACTCAATTGAAAAAAATCCTCATCCTCTCCACTTACGATCTCCCATTTAAGATTTACTGGAAGAAGATGTGAAAAGTGTGATTAAACAGAATAATGACATTAAAGTGACTGTAAAGGGGAAGGAGGGGTGTTCAGGTATGGTGTTGCATACATATTTGTTCCATTTGGGCTTAAACTGGCTGTGACTTAAAAGTAAACTTCACCCTTGGATAAATGATGTCCAAAAGTAAATGCCACATTGGAAAACCGAAACATTTCCCATTAAGAAATGCCGTGTCCTTAATCAAGTATAATGAAAAAATGGAAATTGATGACCAGAACTCAGAATTGGACACCTGATTACCTCATTAATGATCAGGGCAGCAGCACATATAAAGTCACCTTGCATCATACAAAAACTAACAAAAGAACCAACAAACAAACAAAAGAACCACTTTATTTGTTCTTTTTTTTTTAACTACAAAATGGGACTGCATTCGGTGTCCCAGAGTCAGTGGAATCTACCCCAGGGGCCTTACGGGCAGGTGGTTTCGTGGTGGAAGCTGGAACTTTGTGAGGCGATGCACTAGCTGGACGAGTGGTACCAGTAACACTGGACTTTGTCGGAGGACCAGCTGTCGCTGCACTTTTCGGTCTCTCTGGTTTCTTTATTTCATCTGTCTTAGTTGCTGCCGCTTTACCAATGGGTTTCTTTGTGCTTGGGGTGGTGGTTGTCAATTTCGTCGCCGGCGCCTTAGTGACAACGGAAGGCTTGGATACTGGTGCTTTAGTAACTGGAGCTTTGACATCTTTTCTAGATGTTCCACTTGAAGGCTTTGTGGCTCCGGGTTGTTTTTTCGCTGCAGCTAACCCTGTTGATGGGGCTGCTTTAGAAGGAGACTTGCCCGATTTTGCGCCAACTGATTGGGGCTTAGTTTTTGTAATCTTGTCCGTCTTCTTGTCTGTTGGAAAAGCATGGGTCTCATCAGGCTTGGCTGTTTTCTCAACAGGTTTAACCTCCTTCTCTGAGGGTTTTGTTTCTTCCAGTGGAGTTTGGGTTAGCTCTGTTTCGGGGAGTTACAGTCACAGCATGTTCTTCATGCGCCAAACGACAACCGTTGTTGCAGACGGCGAAGTACAAACGGTAACTACAACAAATGAGGAATTTACCTTTGAACAGTTTGAAGGAGAAAGTTAAGGCTGTTTAGTACTTAGAACTGTAGAGTCAAGGAAATTCTAATTTTGCGAGCCCTTCGTAGTTCAAGTCATGACAGGAAAGGTCGAACCAGTCAGATCAAAAAAGGAACCAAGACCATCTAAATAAAGACCCCGGAAAGAACTAACTGATCTTAAATTATATTTTTCCTGTTAAAACCACAAGAAGAGGCATACGAAAAGCAATAGTTTCTCCTATTAGTAAGTTAATTGCGAATGTACAATTCACAAAAGTAGCTTAAATTTTTCTGAAGAATCACTTATTTCTTTTGTAAATTGAAAATTTCATAGCCTCGTTATTCATATCTTCGGAATCAGAGGATTTTTCTTATGTTCGAAACTCTTCTCTAATGGTCGTCCCGTGGTCACGGAATTTATTAAGACACGTGCTTTGATAATAAAGGGGTCTAATTGTTCACAAAGGTAAAACCAACTAGTCTTGAGTGAGAGTAAGTGTTAAAAAGTTTCTGTATTTATACCAAGATTTGCATAGCCTTAACAAACGTGCAGTCTTGGGTGAACTTCGAACAATTTCACCGAGAGAACATCTGGTTTAGTTGCCCTTTTTTCGCGGCCTACAGCGCCGATACAATGTAAGTTCCTAGTTATTATGTTCATCGCGTTCGCTTTAGCCGCCTTTCAGTTTTATATTTCTGCATTTTGTAAACTTGTATTTTTGTTGGTTCTTTATCAGCTCAAACCTCTTCCTCTATCGAGCGTTTGAAATCATTACTGTAAGCGGCCACGAAAGGACACGCTGACACACTTCCCCAGAACACTTTTCACGGCTGAATTTCCTTGGGTTATCCAGAATTTCTGCCTAATGGAAGCTAGAACGTGCTCTCTACCAGAATGGCCACATGCCCTGTGGTAATCATCGATGATCACTGTGGCAACATGATCTTCTTTCGGAAGAATAATCTGGTGCTTTGATTCTGAGGGTAATGATGCTTTACGCAGCTGGCCACCAACGCGCAAAAGCCCATCCATAACGATTGAGTCAAGCTTGTAGAGGCGACTACTCTTCTTAACTGGTTTTTCGGGATGGTTGAACTCCTTGGGGAAGGCTCTTCTCTTTACATGCCTCAGAATCTCTTTCTCTGTTCTCTCGATCTCTTCAAGGGTGATGTAATTCGGAATGTCGCAGTTTAAACCTTTGTTTTTACTCGCATTCAGAAGTCTTTCCCGATAGCACAGGAGCCAGGCAACAATTTTCTTTAGGCGGAACCCTGGAAGAACATTTCTGGAAATAACACAACAGTGGACAGCTTTCCTTAACTAGTGAGGACATGCACACCTTAACATGCGTCGTTACTTCAGGATCTCCATCGAGTACGTTGTTAAATGCTTCGGTCTGCATTGGCCACATGTGTTCGGGCTTCCAAAGGTATTCCGGCCCCATTAACCAACGCCGCTGACTAAGGAAGACGGCGGCTGTCAATCCTCGAGAGACGTCGTCGGCAGGATTCATGTCGCCACTCACATGCTTCCACTGATGGGGGTTCAGAGCCATCACGAATAAGTGCGACACGATTGGCTACCAAAGTGTGGAATCGCCTTGTTTCGTTCTTCGTGTAACGTAATACTGCAGTGCTGTCTGTCCAGAAGACGTACTGGGAACTAATCGGTATCTCTAATTCTCTCTTCAAGACCTTGTCCTGCTGCGGCAGACAACTCAAGGCGCGGGATCGTAATCATCTTTAGGGGCGCCACACGTGACTTGGCACACATAAAAGAACAGTGGACAGCACCCTCGCCATTAACTAGACGCAGGTAGGAAACCGATCTGAAACCGCTCTCTGAGGCATCAGAGAAATGGTGCAGCTGGCTTGAAGAGATGTAGTCGAAACCAGCTGGTTTAACACAGCGATCGACGGAAAACTGCGATAATCTAGGAAGATCGGCCATCCATCACTCCCAGTGTGCCCTGTGCTCTTGAGGAATAGGATCATCCCAATTCAGCTTGACTCGACATAGCTCCTGAAGCAACCGTTTGGCCGGTAACACGAAGGGTGCGGCGAGGCCGAGGGGGTCATAAACAGAACTGACAATCGAAAGAATTCCTCGCCGTGTGGGCGGTTTGAGCTTAATATCCACTTTGAATCTAAAGGAGTCTGTCTCCACGCTCCATTTAACACCAAGAGCTCTCTCGACTGGGAGGTCATCCTTAGTAAGGTCAAGACTTTTCACTTCTTTGGCGCGCTCGGCTTCGGGGATTGTTTCGAGAACCCTGCGACTATTGCTGATCCACTTTGTCAGCCTAAACCCGCCTTTTGAGAGTAGTAACCGTAGGTCTCTCGCATGCTGTGAAGCCTCTTCAACTGAAGGTAGGGCCTTGAGACAATCATCTACGTAAAAGTTGTTTTTGACCGTGCTCAGAACTGCCTCTGGGAAATATTGGCTGTTGTCTTCAGCTGTCCTTCAGTACTCTCCTTGGTACTGAGTCAAAGTCCATGACTTTCTATCTTCGTTTAATAATTTTTTTGTACGTATATTTTGGTACTAGTTTTCTCAAAAGTCGACCGTGCGTTGGTATTCAAAATGGCTGATAACTCGTAAAGTTCATTATAATTGACGCTGAACTTTATAAAGTCTATCGAAGCTCAAATATCCTACACTTTCCGTTTTCTCAGGCACGCTGTGTATATGACTTGAATGGCTCGAGATGGCCAGACTAACTCCCCTGTGTTTTGCTCTCACCACATACAGGACGCAACCCTGCAACATCTCACGAATGAGTTTGAGAAAGGGAAGGCAGCGCCTATGAAGATGGATAATTTCGCTAACCTTTTGTGGACGCAAGGTGCCCTGAACGCTGCCTTGGCCAAACTTACCGATACAGAGCATCAGTTAGAGACAAAGAACACAGTGCTGAAAGAATTGGTTAGGACATTGGAGCAGACAAAAGAAGAATTAAAAGATGAACTTTCTGCTTCACAGGAGAAGACTTTACGATTGCAAATTGAAATTCAAAGATATGAAAGTCAAGTTGTACCAGCTCTTGAAAATAAAGTGAGATCGCTAGAAGAAGGAATGACACGTAGTGATGAGCGGATAAAGGTACGAGTAGTGCTTAGTTTTTTTTTTCTTTTTCTTTTTTGACTATTAAGGTGACTCACGCACTTTGAGCTCTGACGATTAATCATGGAACAAGCTATATTAGATCACAGCGGCATAAAACTGTTTTCACAGCCTAAATAATTTTCAATTGCGATCTAAAATTTATTTTACATCTGGTTACATATCAATTATTTTTACTTTACCGAATTACTAGCTTGCAATCAGGCGCTCATTATTAGTGCCTCAAAATGCGTGTTTTTCTACCAGCAGGAAGATTTTAGGTCAATCAATACTTTATTTACCCACGTAGAGTCAAGGAGCTCGTAGAGCTCATTCAAAATACGTACGTGCCTCTAAGATTAAGAATCTAAAAAACCTAATACATACTGACAAGACCTAATTGATTAGAAATTGAAATAACTAACAATTAACATTAAATTTAAGTTTGTACAGTAAAATACAAAGTCACTTAAATACAGGTATAAAATGGTGAGGCAGTAGCTTAAATAATTTAAAATTAAGATTAAAAACTAAGTTTGTACAATGAAATTGAGAGTCACTTAAATACAAGTATAAAATGGAGAAGCAGCTAAAGTATCAATGTTCTCAATAGCTTCTTAAAAAGGTTGATATTATTTGCCAGTTTTACACTTGTAGGTAATCCAATCCACAGCTGTGCACACATATAAGTGAGAGATTTTTTCATAAAATTTAAATTAAATTTAGGTGCGTAGAAATTAATGCCGGTTCCTCTCAGATTGTACATAGTTTCCCTAAAATTAAAAAAATCTCTGATAATTTATATTTGAGACTGTCGTTATGCAAACATATCTATAACAGAATAAGGGATTGTTGTTTCCTTGTGTGGTCTAACGTTCCATATTCAAGATTCGCAGCAATTCATCATAAAGGGTAAACTTGCGATAACCTATCAGTGATCTAAGAATATAATAGTTAGCAACTTCTAGCCGATTCGCTTGTACTTTCCCCAATCCAAGAAAGAGGGGGCAACAGTATTCAAAATGAGGGAGAATGAAAGTTTTATAGAGCCTTATCATAACATTGCCAGGGACAAAACGCCTGAATATCCTAAGTGCGCCACTTTTAGCGTATAACTTTTGAGGCTGTTTAGTAATATTATCCTTGAAATATAGCATGCTATCAAGCTCAACGCCAAGTATTTCGATAGATGGCAGTGTCTCAATGACAGAGCTGTGTATTGCCAGGTCATAACTGTACTTACAGGGACCAATTGGTACTGCTTGTGTCTTTGCGTTGTTCATCACCAGATGATTCTCTCCAAAGCACGATGATAACCACTCAAGACCATTATTCACTACAAATTCGAGAACCATGGGCGAGACGTCTGAGGCATACATAGTTATGTCGTCGGCGTATAACCTCAGAGATACATCCGGTATGGCGTAGTTCAAGTCATTTATATAAATGTTAAACAGCAGTGGTCCAAGGAGGGACCCTTAAGGGACACCCACCATTACTTCTGAGTAGCTGGAGCAAACACCGGACAACTTAACTCGCTGTCTTCACCCCAACAAATAGGAAGAAATCAAGTTTAATGCAGACAGAGAGGAGCCATACGCTTTTGATTTAGCCAACAGGAGGTTATGGTTAATAGAATCAAATGCTTTGGACAGGTCCACTGCCATGGCTATAACTGCCTCCCTTTTGGCAAGACTTCGCCTCCAGTCCTCAGTCATCTTCAAGAGTGCGGTGCAACAAGAGTGTTTCTTCAAGAGCCCAGATAGATTCGGAGAAAGATGTTCATGGAAAGTGCTGTACAGCTGGTCAAACATAACCTTCTCGTACACTTTAGAAATGGCGGTAAGGATGGAAACCGGACGATAATTTTCTTTGCGTGTATCCTTATCTTTTTTAAATACCGGTGTCAAGTTCCCACTCTTCCATTCAGTTGGCCATGGTTGGTTCATAATCAGATGGTTGATCAGCTGTGTTATCTCCTCCGTTAGGATGGGAGCAGCGATTTGTGTCAGCAGATTTACAATTGGATGATCGTTGAAGTCATTTTCACAGTGATTTGTTGAAACTATATTGGCGAAATAGCTATTAAATATTTCCACCACCTGCCTGGGTTCCGTCATGACCACACCGTTCTCAACAAGAGTTATGTTACTTAGTTTATTTATACCAGAATAAGGAAGAAGAGGCTTCATTTTCTTCCAAAATTCACCAAGATGTTTCGCTCCTGATGCCGTGTTGTAACAAAATTTACTTATTCCTTTACGCTTAAGTGAAGTTACTTTATTACGCTTTTGCTTATAAGCATTCCATGTATTGTCCTTTGGGTTTTTTCTGTACCTTTTGAAAAGGCTGTTTCGCAGAGCAATTTCATGTTGGATTTGAGGTGTTATCCAAGGAAGCTGATTGCCGCGCACCCATGTTTTCTTAATAGGTGCGTGCCTATCAAGAACGTCTTTAAACGGTTTGCTCAAATGACTCCATACATCATTCACATCCAAGAAACAATAAGCCGTCCCCCAAGGGATTTCACCTAGGTCCGCCAAGAACGTCTCGTGATCAAAATGCTTCATGCTGCGGTATTCAAGAAAGCATGGTTTTGGACTTGGAACTTTGTTTTTGCGTACAACAAACACCAAGTCGTGGTCGCTCAAACCAAGGTGCAAATTTCCTGAAGCTACAAAGCGCTCATTGTTACTTGTAAGAATAACATCGAGAAGGCTCTTTGTTTTGTCAGTAACGCGTGTCAGTTTCGTAATTTTATTAGCAAGGCAAAATCCATCACAAAAGTCGACCAGGTTTCTGTTTGCAGTCCGACCTTCAGCAATACTGACATACATATCTTGATTAAAATCACCGACTAATAACAGCTCTTTGCTGGTGTTATACATTGTTTCTGCAGCGGAGGATAGTGAGGTCATAAATACCAGCTCATTGCATTTGCCTGGTGATCTATAGCAGGCACAAACAAGGAAACGACTGTTGTTATTGTCCTTGACATCCAAGCAGATTGATTCCACTCCTTCAGGCTCTAGCTTCGCTCTCCTGTACACTGACAAATCAGCTCTTATGTAGGCAATAAGACCACCTCCACCTTTTTTGCGATCTCTGTGAACAATCCGAAACTTTACACAAAAGAACAGCGAAAACCGCGAAAGAAATGAATAATTTGAGCTCCAAAAACAAAAACATACTCAAGTTTTGTGCACGATGCGAAATTAAAAAAATGGCACACTCACCACATGTGTAACGCCGTGTCCCATTCACACACAGACATGCGCAGTGTCATTTTTAGGTGAAAACAAACTTCCGGTTGCCTCCAAGACAGGCAACGTCCTCAAATCTCAAGGTCTCTAACGTCAATGCTACAACCCTTGCCGACTCCTCCCCGACTCGCGTTGCTCAGGCCTCATTCTTTCCCACGGAAAAAATAGGTTCGCGCCTAGGCACCAGTGATGTAGGGCCTGTTTTCGGGATATCAAATGAAGACAGCACTTTGAATCTCATGGTTATTTTTTTTTTATAGAGACAATTTAAAGATACGTGATTTGGTTTCATTAGACTTTCATTGACAATGTCTCTGATCGTCAGACTTGTTTCATCAGTATTTAAGGTAAATGTTGCTGTAATATTTTTTTTTCTTTTTAGGAGCCGAATCAAAGTTGGAAAAGGAAACGAATGAGGCAAACACAAGACTGAAAAAAAAGAAACAAGGAAATTGAAGAGAGGGTGAAAAAAATCAACGAGCTGAGGAGGAATATAAAGACTCTAGATCAACAAAAGTTCCAAGAATTGGACAAGGTACGGCTTTTTTCTGATCGATTGGTCTTCTTCAGATCCTTTCGAATATTTTGATGTACACAGATTCTGGCTGTTAAAAATCCTCTAGTTTGGTTCACTGTAGGTTCCCTTACCGAAGATCGATTGTTTTTGATCACTTGGCAATTTGGCTAAGTCCAAGCACATTTTGAATTACTGCTGAAGAATTGGCTTACTTTCAGCTTAACTACTCCGTGAACGCGGCAAAGATACTACTCAGTTTTTCCCTTTGCCTTAGAGAGACTTAATTAATGTAGTGTTGTTTTCATTAACTTGTTGTTGACTTAGTCGGCTTCTTGATAGCAGATATACGCCGCACGTAATTCTATTTAATTTGTTTTTTTGTTTGCTTTTCCATGCTTTTATTTTTTGATCGATAGGTGTGGAAGGAAATGATGTCCATGCAAAAAAACATCGAAGACAGGAACAAAACAATCGACGAACTGGAAAAAAACATTAGGAAAGCATCAGTTAAAAATGAAAAATCCTGAGAACAGATCAGGATACTTGCGGACAAAGTGAAAACACTCAATGACGAAAAGAGTTCCATGGAAGGAAACCTGCGTCTAGTCTCATCAGGTAGCTGTTGAAACAGTTTCATTTTCTCAATAATATTACTTTATATGGAGGATGTTGAGTGATTGCTGAGCAAGGTTTTGTGACGGCTAGGGTATGCCTGACGCAAAAGTTATGTCGAGTTGTACTGTCTGCATACAGTAAAAACTACCTTAAGCGATCACAGAAGGTGTAAAGTCTGTTTGTATCGAAAGAGTAAGAGTATGGGAGGTCAAATTAAGACTTCTATGTACACTTGCATGATTTTTATAATGCAGTTGGACTGTAAAGGTTTTTCATACACGAGAAAAAAAGAGTGACATCATGTGTTGAACGTAATGCACTTCTCAAATGTGCTTTGGAATCATGTTCTTGTTTTCCGCAGATGCAAGAAAGGACAAAGATGTGATTGCCAACCTGAAAAAAGTTTTAGAAGAGCAAGATATAATATTTGCTGAACAAGGACAGGCATTTGACGAACGTCAAGGTGAATTGGAAACTCTTTCCACAGAACTGCAAACTTGGCTAGAAAAGTGCGCCTTAGCAACCAAGGCGCTGGACACAAAGAAAAAGGAAATTACCAGCTTGAAGAACCAAGCGATGGCTGCTAGTGATGGCATAAAAAATATGTCCAACAAGAACGAAGTCAATGAGCGAAGCGCCCTCGAGCAGATGCAGAACAAGGAGAAGGAAATAGCCATATTGCAGAAAGAGCATTGTACTCTGGAGGAAAAGCTGGTAAAGAAGGATGAAGAAATCAGCAAAATTAACGATTCAAGAGAAAACATCATGAAAACCATGCGTCAAACATTAGAGGTGGCTAACGCCAAAAGGGCAGAGTATGAGATCAAACTGTCCACCATCCGCGAGCAGTGTAAGGAGAATTTGAGAAGAGAGATGGAAGAGGAACTGTGGAAAATGAAACGGGATTACCAGAGACAACTTGACGACAAGGATAGGAGTATAGAGGAGATTACGCAGGAGAAAGAAAACGTGGAAAGAGAACTCGCTGCTGAAAGAAGCAACTCTTCAAAAGCAGATCCCTCTTCTTCGGTGAGAATAAAGTTTATTGGTTTCATTTTGTATCCCTGTTGACTCTGTTCACACTCGTCAGTGCTAGTAGTGCTGTGGGTGTTGGAAATAAATTAAGTCTTCTTTTTTTATTCTAACGCTCATTTGTTACTTTTCCTTCTTTTAACTTGTATGAAGAAAAGGGACATTATATCAGCTCGATATCATTTTGCAGTTTTTATTGCGAAAACTGTTTCACAATTTCGGCCTGAGGAGCTGGTAGCAAGACCTTAAAACTGTTTATTTGTTTGTTTCTTTAGGACCCTGATGTAGCAGACAAGGCGAATCCGACAACGGCTTCTTCAAGATCAGCAAAGAAATCCTTCAAGGGGAACAGCAGTGACATACCATTGGCTCAGGTAGATCTTGACGAGCCAGTTCATTCCTGGTTTAATGTTGACGAAATGTTAATCATAACAACTCCCTGATTCCGATATTTGACAAAAATACCAACCAAAAATTTCATGGAAGGTCGAGCAATGATTGGGTAAATTAAAATGTCAAGCGACTGGTTTCGATGTGTCCTTGTCGTTCCTCTCCACGTCGCGAAGGTTTTCTCGGAATCGGTCACCTAGTTCTCTGCCTGCTTCGCCGATGTAAATCTTTTTGCAATAAGAGTGAGTTATGTAATAGATTACATTGGCGGAGGTGCACGTGAACAAGCAACCAAGGGCAATCCGCGGTCTCTCCTTACACTTAGGTTGCACGGAAAGCCGCAAAACCCTTGAACAAAAGCTCATTTTTTAAACCGGCAGTCTAAATCCCACAGGTATCAACGAACGCTTTTCATTCAACTAATTTATTCATGTTTTTCTCCTTGCCATGTTCGCACCAATCACGTAGCTCCACTTTCTGCCTTTGAAAGCACACACAACCCACAATTCCTCTATTCGCTCCGATGAAGGGCTAACACCGTAACGGTGGTCAATATAGCATGTCAACTTTGTTGATATATTCAAATGATTATTGTTATATTATTATTATTATTATTATTATTATTATTATTATAGTAAATTATAGTAAATTTTATAGTAAATTTTTTTACAATTCTTTTGCGTTGAACTTTTGAAGACTCTGCATTTCCTTTGTCAAGAGACAAAATAAGAAATAGACTTCCCAAACAGCACATTATAATTTTATTACTCATAGCCATATAATTATGTAGTTTAGGTTAGTGATATTTTTCCTTAAGAGGAGAATTGTAACTAGCAAGATTTTTTTGATTTTTTTATAGACATGCTAGATTCAATAAAGGTCTTTTCTCATTAAAGATATTATTTTTTTTATAGTGACAATTTAAAGATACGATTTGGTTTCATTAGACTTTCATTGACAATGTCTCTGATCGTCAGACTTGTTTGATCAGTGTTTAAGGTACATGTTGCTGTAATATTTTCTTTTCTTTTTAGGAAGCCGAATCAAAGTTGGAACAGGAAACGAATGAGGCAAACACAAGACTGAAAAAAGAAACGAGGAAATTGAAGAGAGGGTGAAAGAAATCGCTGAGGAGAAATACAAAGACTCTAGATCAACAAAAGTTTTAAGAATTGGAAAAGGTACGGCTTTTTTCTGATCGATCGGTCTTCTTCAGATCCTTTTGAATTTTTTGATGTACACAGATTCTGGCTGTTAAAAAATCCTCTAGTTTGGTTCATTTTAGGTTCCCTTACCGAAGATCGATTGTTTTTGCTCACTTGGCAACATGGCTCAGTCCAAGCACATTTTGAATTACTGCTGAAGAATTGGCCTACTTTAAGCTTAACTACTCCGTGAACGTGGCAAAGATACTGCTCAGTTTTTCCCTTTGCCTTAGAGAGACTTAATTAATGTAGTGTTGTTTTCATTAACTTGTTGTTGACTTAGTCGGCTTCTTGATAGCAGATATACGCCGCACGTAATTCTATTTAATTTGTTTTTTTGTTTGCTTTTCCATGCTTTTATTTTTTGATCGATAGGTGTGGAAGGAAATGATGTCCATGCAAAAAAACATCGAAGACAGGAACAAAACAATCGACGAACTGGAAAAAAACATTAGGAAAGCATCAGTTAAAAATGAAAAATCCTGAGAACAGATCAGGATACTTGCGGACAAAGTGAAAACACTCAATGATGAAAAGAGTTCCATGGAAGGAAACCTGCATCTAGTCTCATCAGGTAGCTGCTGAAACAGTTTCATTTTCTCAATAATATTACTTTATATGGAGGATGTTGAGTGATTGCTGAGCAAGGTTTTGTGACGGCTAGGGTATGCCTGACGCAAAAGTTATGTCGAGTTGTACTGTCTGCATACAGTAAAAACTACCTTAAGCGATCACAGAAGGTGTAAAGTCTGTTTGTATCAAAAGAGTAAGAGTATGGGAGGTCAAATTAAGACTTCTATGTACACTTGCATGATTTTTATAGTGCAGTTGGACTGTAAAGGTTTTTCATACACGAGAAAAAAAGAGTGACATCATGTGTTGAACGTAATGCACTTCTCGAATGTGCTTCGGAATCATGTTCTTGTTTTCCGCAGATGCAAGAAAGGACAAAGATGTGATTGCCAACCTGAAAAAAGTTTTAGAAGAGCAAGATATAATATTTGCTGAACAAGGACAGGCATTTGACGAACGTCAAGGTGAATTGGAAACTCTTTCCACAGAACTGCAAACTTGGCTAGAAAAGTGCGCCTTAGCAACCAAGGTGCTGGACACAAAGAAAAAGGAAATTACCAGCTTGAAGAACCATGCGATGGCTGCTAGTGATGCCATAAAAAATATGTCCAACAAGAACGAAGTCAATGAGCGAAGCGCTCTCGAGCGGATGGAGAACAAGGAGAAGGAAATAGCCATATTGCAGAAAGAGCATTGAACTCTGGAGGAAAAGCTGGTAAAGAAGGATGAAGGCATTATGTCCACTTACTTGATTAATGTTTTTAGCTATATTTTGAAGGTAAGATGTCGCTCGATCGCGGAGAAAATTCAAAAACTTAAACGCTACGTGACTGTCGGAACAAGCCTACGGCGCCATTTTGGATTTATGTGTGCAGGGTCATTGTCGCGTGACCTCGATAAAATCGAACAGTAACCTATCCGACTGAAGTTTGCCGCATTTCCTGACCAGTCCCCTCTACTAACTATGATCAAAGCGAGGCTTGCTTTGTTTCGTTTTGTTGTGGCAGTGATACGATTAGCACGTAAATGAAAATGTAAGTACCATTACATACCTAGCAGAGCCTCAGGGATGATAAAAGAAAGTGTACCGTACATAAAACTGGAATCAAAATTGATCTCCATCCATGCATTGATCGGTACAAAACCAGGACAAGAAGCCAAGTGAACAGAGGGGCATTCAGGAAGAAGATACACAGAGTTGCTAGGAGGAAATACCCAGCATGCATGAAGCAGGAGGTGACTAACGCTAGTTTGTCTCCTGTCCCTCCCAGATGTCGCGTCAGCCAACCGAGTCTGTTGTCGATCTTATCTTCCATCTGATTGTTACCAGTTAAAATAAATTACACGATAATAGTAGCTTCAGAAACTTTTCAAGAAGCAATCATTTCACGCAAATCGTTGAAGTTCTATTCAAAAAACTAATTTGGAAATATAAAAGTAACATCCTAAATTTGATATTAAAAGCCGATCTTTTAACAATATAGCTTTATATGTAGGGGGTTATAAGCACAAAAGACTCAATTAAAAGACAAGCGATCACGCGCAGTTCTAATTTATCCACACACTTGCAAAAAGTCAAACCAGGTTTTTCTTACCTCTATCAAGTATCCAATCGTATCGCTGATAGTTTTCAGATTTTCCATGGTCTCATTGTAGTCTACAACCGAATTCAAACAAACTTTCTCAGAAGGTAAAACAATAACGATTGGCATCTTATTTGATTCAAAATGTCGTGAACCAGCGGAGGAAGAAGGACCAGTGCTCAGTGATTGGCGCAGAAAGTTCGTGCCACCTCTTTAGCCAATCAGATGCAAAACTAACAACAATCCAGAAAGCTCTGTCACGCTTTCACGCGCTTTAGCACCCTCTACTAACTATGATCAAAGCGAGGCTTGCTTTGTTTCGTTTTGTTGTGGCAGTGATACGATTAGCACGTAAATGAAAATGTAAATACCATTACATACCTAGCAGAGCCTCAGCGATGATACAAGAAAGTGTACCGTACGTAAAACTGGAGTCAAAATTGATCTCCATCCATGCATTGATCGGTACAAAACCAGGACAAGAAGCCAAGTGAACAGAGGGGCATTCAGGAAGAAGATACACAGAGTTGCTAGGAGGAAATACCCAGCATGCATGAAGCAGGAGGTGACTAACGCTAGTTTGTCTCCTGTCCCTCCCAGATGTCGCGTCAGCCAACCGAGTCTGTTGTCGATCTTATTTGTACACATGCTAGATTCAATAAAAGTCTTTTCTCATTAAAGATATTATTTTTTTTATGGTGACAATTTAAAGATACATGATTTGGTTTCATTAGACTTTCATTGACAATGTCTCTGATCGTCAGACTTGTTTGATCAGTGTTTAAGGTAAATGTTGCTGTAATAATTTTTTTTTCTTTTTAGGAAGCTGAATCAAAGTTGGAACAGGAAACGAATGAGGCAAACACAAGACTGAAAAAAAGAAACGAGGAAATTGAAGAGAGGGTGAAAAAAATCAACGAGCTGAGGAGAAATGAGCTGAGGAGAAATGAGCTGAGGAGAAATATAAAGACTCTAGATCAACAAAAGTTTTAAGAATTGGAAGAGGTACGGCTTTTTTCTGATCGATCGGTCTTCTTCAGATCCTTTCGAATCTTTTGATGTACACAGATTCTGGCTGTTAAAAAATCCTCTAGTTTGGTTCACTGTAGGTTCCCTTACCGAAGATCGATTGTTTTTGCTCACTTGGCAACTTGGCTCAGTCCAAGCACATTTTGAATTACTGCTGAAGAATTGGTTTACTTTCAGCTTAACTACTCCGTGAACGTGGCAAAGATACTGCTCAGTTTTTCCCTTTACTTTAGAGAGACTTAATTAATGTAGTGTTGTTTTCATTAACTTGTTGTTGACTTAGTCGGCTTCTTGATAGCAGATATACGCCGCACGTAATTCTATTTAATTTGTTTTTTTGTTTGCTTTTCCATGCTTTTATTTTTTGATCGATAGGTGTGGAAGGAAATGATGTCCATGCAAAAAAACATCGAAGACAGGAACAAAACAATCGACGAACTGGAAAAAAACATTAGGAAAGCATCAGTTAAAAATGAAAAATCCTGAGAACAGATCAGGATACTTGCGGACAAAGTGAAAACACTCAATGACGAAAAGAGTTCCATGGAAGGAAACCTGCGTCTAGTCTCATCAGGTAGCTGTTGAAACAGTTTCATTTTCTCAATAATATTACTTTATATGGAGGATGTTGAGTGATTGCTGAGCAAGGTTTTGTGACGGCTAGGGTATGCCTGACGCAAAAGTTGTGTCGAGTTGTACTGTCTGCATACAGTAAAAACTACCTTAAGCGATCACAGAAGGTGTAAAGTCTGTTTGTATCGAAAGAGTAAGAGTATGGGAGGTCAAATTAAGACTTCTATGTACACTTGCATGATTTTTATAGTGCAGTTGGACTGTAAAGGTTTTTCATACACGAGAAAAAAAGAGTGACATCATGTGTTGAACGTAATGCACTTCTCAAATGTGCTTTGGAATCATGTTCTTGTTTTCCGCAGATGCAAGAAAGGACAAAGATGTGATTGCCAACCTGAAAAAAGTTTTAGAAGAGCAAGATATAATATTAGCTGAACAAGGACAGGCATTTGACGAACGTCAAGGTGAATTGGAAACTCTTTCCACAGAACTGCAAACTTGGCTAGAAAAGTGCGCCTTGGCAACCAAGGCGCTGGACACAAAGAAAAAGGAAATTACCAGCTTGAAGAACCAAGCGATGGCTGCTAGTGATGGCATGAAAAATATGTCCAACAAGAACGAAGTCAATGAGCGAAGCGCCCTCGAGCAGATGCAGAACAAGGAGAAGGAAATAGCCATATTGCAGAAAGAGCATTGTACTCTGGAGGAAAAGCTGGTAAAGAAGGATGAGGAAATCAGCAAAATTAACGATTCAAGAGAAAACATCATGAAAACCATGCGTCAAACATTAGAGGTGGCTAACGCCAAAAGGGCAGAGTATGAGATCAAACTGTCCACCATCCGCGAGCAGTGTAAGGAGAATTTGAGAAGAGAGATGGAAGAGGAACTGTGGAAAATGAAACGGGATTACCAGAGACAACTTGACGACAAGGATAGGAGTATAGAGGAGATTACGCAGGAGAAAGAAAACGTGGAAAGAGAACTCGCTGCTGAAAGAAGCAACTCTTCAAAAGCAGATCCCTCTTCTTCGGTGAGAATAAAGTTTATTGGTTTCATTTTGTATCCCTGTTGACTCTGTTCACACTCGTCAGTGCTAGTAGTGCTGTGGGTGTTGGAAATTAAATTAAGTCTTCTTTTTTATTCTAACACTCATTTGTTACTTTTCCTTCTTTTAACTTGTATGAAGAAAAGGGACATTATATCAGCTCGATATCATTTTGCAGTTTTTATTGCGAAAGCTGTTTCACAATTTCGACCTGAGGAGCTGGTAGCAAGACCTTAAAACTGTTTATTTGTTTGTTTCTTTAGGACCCTGATGTAGCAGACAAGGCGAATCCGACAACGGCTTCTTCAAGATCAGCAAAGAAATCCTTCAAGGGGAACAGCAGTGACATACGATTGGCTCAGGTAGATCTTGACGAGCCAGTTCATTCCTGGTTTAATGTTGACGAAATGTTAATCATAACAACTCCCTGATTCCGACATTTGACAAAAATACCAACCAAAAATTTCATGGAAGGTCGAGGAATGATTGGGTAAATTAAAATGTCAAGCGACTGGTTTCGATGTGTCCTTGTGGTTCCTCTCCACGTCGCGAAGGTTTTCTCGGAATCGGTCACCTAGTCCTCTGCCTGTTTCGCCGATGTAAATCTTTTTGCAATAAGAGTGAGTTATGCAATAGATTACATTGGCGGAGGTGCACGTGAACAAGCAACCTAGGGCAATCTGCGGTCTCTCGTTACACTTAGGTTGCACGGAAAGCCGCAAAACCCTTGAACAAAAGCTCATATTTCAAACCGGCAGTCTAAATCCCACAGGTATCAACGAATGCTTTTCATTCCACTAATTTATTCATGTTTTTTTCCTTCCCACCAATCACGTAGCTCCACTTTCTGCCTTGGAAAGCACACACAACCCAAAATTCATCTATTCGCTCCGACGAAGGGCTAATGCTCGAAACGCCAACGTTTTTAACCGTAACGGTGGCCAATTTACCATGTCAACTTTGTCGATATATTCAAATGATTATTATTATTATATTATTATTATTGTAATAGTAAATTATAGTAAGTCTTATAGTAAGTTTTTTTACTATTCTTTTTCGCTGAACTTTTGAAGACTTTGCTTTTACTTTGTCAAGAGACAAAGATATGGACTTCCCAAACAGCACATTATAATTTTATTATTCATAGCCATATAACTATGTAGTTTAGGTTAGTGATATTTTTCCTTAAAAGGAGAATTGTAACTAGCAAGATTTTTTTTATTTTTTTATACACATGTTAGATTCAATAAAGGTCTTTTCTCATTAAAGATAAAGCTTAGCTATAGAGTAATTCTCAAATGATTATTATTATTATTAATTTTTTTTTCATACGCGGGATCAATGCTGGCAATCCCGGCCCATCTTACCCGCTCGACTAGCCAATCACAACACAGGATTCGCTCCTTCTTGCCCACGGTCGCTGCGTCCGATGTAATAAACTCCACTATGTAACCCCGTACGTTCCTTGCTCTGTTTCAGCTCAAAATCGAATGGACGAAAGTACAAAAAACTGAGGACAGTGACGAGGTCTTTACTCCGGGCTCTTCAAGGAGAACGTAAGAGCACACTCCTACTCACTGACCAGCTTTCGCAGCTTGGGATAAAAAGTCTCCTTAGGAATGAAACAGTTCAGTCGTTACCGTACGAACTTGGAAAATCCCAAAGTAGTCACTTCGTTTGATTTGTTGTTAGCCACCGTCTCAAAGGATCTTAGTCAACCACGCCTTTGTTTTTGTTTACACATACGGGCAAGTGCGGAGAAAGTCGTTCATATTACACTCGTAGCCTGGCAAGAGTCGTGCTGGTCCGTCAACCCTTTTTACCAAGCGTAAAGAAAGGAGTTGCAAAAAGAGTAGCGTGCTGCATCCTAAGAAAACATCCCATGTGCTCCACTATTACTAAACATGTACAGTTTTAAAATACGCTTAAACAAATGTTAAATATCTTCAAGGAATTTTTAAAACGTTTATCGATTGCACTCTCGGCCGAAGCGTATACCAGATCAACTTGTGATAATGAATCGCAATTATCGAGAACTTCGGTTAGATTACAACCAGTTAAACCAAGAGATTCAAGTTGGAATATTTGATCCTGTATGATGCTTGTAAGTGGAGTTATAACCAACACAACAGGCTGTTCATCCTCGTTGGCATCGAAGCGTGTAAGCAACAGTAGAGCTTGGAAAGTTAAACTTTTTCCAAACCCAGGCGGAAAAATAGCTACAAGATCCTTCTTTTTGGGGTAGAGCTGTTCCAAGCTTGGCGCTGATCGTTTATCAGATCGATTCCGCGTTGTTCTAGGATGCCTGTTTTTTATTACTTTAACGGCTGAGTGACAGTTATTTGATCTCGACCAATGAGAATTCTTCATTCTTTGTTTTGCATCGTGCATGAGCGCATTTAGAAATGCATGGTTGGTCATTCTAAGTAACCTAGGGTAACCTGCGGTCTTTCCTTACACTTAGGCTGCACTGAAAGCCGCAAAACCCTTGAACAAAAGCTCATCTTTCGAACCGGCAGTCTAAATCCCACAGGCATCAAAGAACACCTTTCATTCCACTAATTTATTCATATTTTTCTCCTTGCCATGTTCTCACCAATCGCGTAGCTCAACTTTCTGCCTTTGAAAGCACACACAACCCACAATTCCTCTATTCGCTCCGACAAAGGGCTAACGCTCGAAACGCCAGCTTTTATAATCGTAACGGTGGCCAATTTACTATTTCAGCTTTGTTGATATATTCAAATGAATATTATTATATTATTATTATTATTATTATTATAGTAAATTATAGTAGATTTTATAGTAAATTCTTTTACTATTCTTTTGCGTTGAACTTTTGAAGACTTTGCATTTCCTTTGTCAAGAGACTTAAAGATATAGACTTCCTAAACAGCACATTATAATTTTATTATTCATAGCCACATAGAACTCTAACACGATGTGCACAACTAGTATGTGACTCGACAGACAGCTTATCCGATGAGAACAAATACCTTCACCGTGTTTTTACGAAGAACAACTACAACAACGACTTCATCCAATGAAACACTCACCGACCCACTACTACCACCGAAACAAACAACACCGCAACCCCTACGACGACAGCAACCCTACCGTACATAAAAGGCATGTCTGAAAACATCTCACGCATCTTACTACCCTTCAATATCCGCGTCGCCCACAAACCCATCAACACACTACGTCGGTTACTAACCAAAGTTAAAGACAAAGACGAACCAAGGAACAGACAGGGAACGATTTATAAGATCAATTGTTCCGACTGCCAAGCCTCCTACATCGGTGAGACTGGCAGAAACCTCACAACAAGACTGACTGAACACAGACGGGCGACGAGGAAAGGTGATGTCAGCAATCACATTGCTGAACACCATCGACTTACCAACCACAACATTGACTGGGAATCTTTGCAATGCCTAACCTACAGCACTGACTATTTTCAACGACTGACTCTGGAAAGCTGGTTTACTAACTTAGAACAGACTCCCCTAAACAGATGTCAACAACTACCCGCACCATACAAACGACTCATTCACGACATAAACATCACAAACGACCGAAAAAGAACAACCTAACTTTACCGACAGATCGAAACAGACCAATCACGACCGACTTACGTCACTTGAGTCTTACAGCCAATAACATCACGGCAAAACCAACCGATTATTTCACACGAACTGGAATAAGAACATTCTACTGACAACAATCATTCACTTGACTCTGATGATGACTTCCGCACAGGTTGTCGAAACATCAGTCACTGCCACCGACAACAGTCCTTCTCAGGACTACACTCACCTGGACGATCAGACTACACCTTCACATGTTACCCCGGGTTCAAACCATTTACTGCATATGTAGTTTAGGTTAGTGATATTTTTCCTCAAAAGGAGAATTGTAACTAACAAGATTTTTTATTTTTTTATACACATTCATGTTAGACTCAATAAAGGTTATTTCTCATTAAAGATATTGCTTAGCTATAGAGTATTTCTCAAATTATTATTAATTTTTTTTTTTCATACGCGGGATCAATGCTGGCAATCCCGGCCCATCTTACCCGCTCGGCTAGCCAATCACAACACAGGATTCGCTCCTTCTTGCTCACGGTCACTGCGTGCGATGTAGTAAACTCTATTATGTAACCCCGTACGTTCCTGGCTCTGTTTCAGCTCAAAATGGAATGGACGAAAGTACAAAAAGCCGAGTACAGTGACGAGGTCTTTACTCCGGGCTCTTCAAGGAAAACGTAAGAGCACACTCCTACTCACTGACTAGCTTTCACAGCTTGGGATAAAAAGTCTCCTTAGGAATGAAACAGTTCAGTCGCTACCGTACGAACTTGGAAAATCCCAAAGTAGTCACTTCGTTTGATTTGTTGTTAGCCACCGTCTCAAAGGATCTTAGTCAACCACGCCTTTGTTTTTGTTTACACATATGGGCAAGTGCGAAGAAAGTCGTTCATATTACACTCGTAGCCTGGCAAGAGTCGTGCTGGTCCGTCAACCCTTTTTTACCAAGCGTAAAGAAAGGAGTTGCAAAAAGAGTAGCGTGCTGCATCCTAAGAAAAAATCCCACGCGCTCCACGATTACTAAACACATACAGTTTTAAAATACGCTTAAACAAAGGAATAGAGGATACCCGTCGAAGCTCCGGAGGAATATATAACTAGGCTATCTTCTCCAGTAGAGAAGGGTCACTTAAAAACAAAGAAAGTAGCACACAGAATAAAACAGAGTCTTTTGTAACGTATTGTCACCTGGCTTTATCTAGCCTCAAGAACTTCCTGACAGGGAAATTGCACCTCTTTCAAAAGCAACGAAATTAATCACATCGCAAAGGAAAGTCATCAAAATGTGTTCTGGTCAGAACTAATGTATGAGAGTAGAAGGTTAAAATCGCTTGCAAATGGCGAAGTCAAGCAGGCTCGTCAATAGTTCAAGTTCTAACTGGTCGTTTGCTTCCTGTGACCTCGGCATTTCGTGCGAAGCTTGTCAACGCTTTAATGAAGCAAAACATCCCTAAATTGGCTATTATAGTTTGACTCTTAATGCTGGGACTATCCTATTTGTCATTCGGCTGGTTAAAGTTTCTCGTCTGCTCCGTGGATTTAGGTCTTCATGTGAAGGAACGCGAGATACCATCGAAGGTTCCTGTTACAAAAAGAACTCTCGAGAAAATTGCGAGAAGCCACTAAAATAACCATCCGGAATAAACCACAGGTATCCAGAGGACTGCCATGACAATTTAAGTCTTCAATATATTTAAAACGCTCAGATGCACTCGGATGAGAGACCACTATGAAAATTTCACTAATTTAGATGACATAGACTAGTAGTTTCAAGGTGAAAGTGGGTGCTGGCGTCAGAGCTTGAAGGAAATACTGATAATACGATTTCAAACTGAAACGGTATAGTAAGGGTTGATGTGGCTTTTTAAAAGAGAATTACGATTTTTCCAACTAGTTTTGTTTTAAAGGGCTTTTTGAAACAACAACAGAGCCCCAAATTTTTTTCTTGAGTCAAGAAAAGAATGATTACTGCGATTGGAAGCATTTTTGCTTGATCTCCATGAAGTAACTCCATCCGCGAATATTCAGAAAAATTTGCTCGCACAATAGGGCAGCCAAACACATGAAATCTCTTGTCTTCCTCGAGAGTCATCAGCAAACTGTTCATGATCTTAATGAATACTTCCAGAAGCTATTAAGCTAAGACCTAAGATCCTAAATCCGACAAATTTTGGCTTTTTCTCGTTATTGTAAAGAATAGGCTGCTGCCTCGCAAGGGTCCGCCGGAAAAAATGGTGGACTAACCGAGTAATGTCTTGTGGTTAAGCCAATTCATGCTGCCTGAGGTATTCCTCAGTATTGCACTGCGAAACCTGTACTGCGCATAAAAATCACGTAGTCAGGCGAATGAGCTCTCGCGCGTTCTAAGAACATGGTATTGTTTTTCATTTAATAGACCGGGTAAAGAGGTTGAATAGCCTTAAGCTCTTGAACGAGCACGGTGACCTTTTTTTATCATTGCGTAATTTTGGTGCACAAATTATCCCTGTAAATTGGAGAACTTCAAAAAAATTAATTGAAGGGAAAAAAGGATTTATCGTAAAAGCCCGAGGATAAACCGCACTTTTTTTTCCCAAAATCGTCGCTAGAAATTGGGGTTGCGGCTTATCGATTCCGCGTTGTTGTAGGATGCCTGTTTCTTATCACTTTAACGGCTGAGTGACAGTTATTTGATCTCGACCAATGAGAATTCTTTATCTATGAGAGATCGGATATTTCGAAGAATCCACGTGGTTGCTTGAAGGCCCCTTTTATCCTCTTCCCAAGCCTCGCTCCACTCGCCCTCCTACCCCTTCCCCAAGCCGCTATCCGCTCGGCTCCCCACCCCCTTCCCCCCTCCCTCAAGGGCCACTACGCAGGCTAAAGCAACTCAGAACTCACAACTCCAATATCCATTGACTATTTCTTCATAGATCAAACTGACGCGTGTTAATCAGGTAATAGAATCAGATAACCTTACCGCTGACGACTTTTTTGCGGGTAAAGTCGTCGAATTTGTCGCGGATGTCGTCCGCTTGTTTCTCGCCGATTGTCTTGTGTTCGGGCGACTTCGCCTACGAAAAAATAAGAGAATTGCCCAACTAACAAACGAGCCTTAAAAAAGCTGTAGGGAAGAATTGTCAAGTTGATTCCTCAGAAAGAAGTTATGGAATAAGTTTTTTAAATTTTCTTTAAATGTTTCCTATCAATATCTGTTTCGAAAAATTCAATCGAAAAGATAGGTCTCCGTGCTTGTTTAGGAGAGATTCTGGGCCAAACTTACTCCATTTATGCCTGTGCTGGCACTTTTGACACGCGTTACTTAATTAGTCTGTGCAAAGCTGCCTCCCCCCTACTGTTCAAAAGAAGGGGGCTCTACCCGATTCTCTTTTGGAAGGTAGGGGAGCGGCTGTACACAGACTGCATGTCATCGGTTCACAGTATATTTTGAGGTAACTTGAAGCAAGGGTTTTTGAAGAAACACTTGAAAAAACTTTTGAAAAAAAACCTGAAAGGTAGAAAGTCTCGAGCGTATGGAACAATTTGATCTATAATATGTGAAAAATCAAGAAATTTTAAACGACACTGACTTAAAACGCTTCTCGAGTCGTTGCTTTCGAGGTAATAATTTGCTTCCTCGAGTAACGCACTTTACGCACGCTTTTAGATACCTTAAAAGCTGGCGGATAAGCTGCATACCGAATTTAGCAGCTCGAATTTTGGGAAAGTTTTTAGATAGAAATCAAAAGAAATCCAAAGTCGAGTCTTAAGAAGTCTCCTTCATCCACTGTTCATCGAACATAAACTCGTTATTCACCATGCAACGGAAAATAATACAAAGTGTTACCCACAACGTTAGCACTTTAACGTAATGAACATCGTTTCTACCTACTTTGACATATGATTGGTCTTTTCTGGTCTTTGTTGACAGGAATTTCTTCATTCAACGCAGTTTTTCCATAGATTTCTCCATTAATACAAAAACGTGGGCAAAACATTCCAAGCTCAGTAACCAGGCATTAGATTGGACTCGAAAGTGGACATTCACGACACCTTTCTCAAATGTTGCCGTAGATAACCCGCAACCCCAATTTCTAGCGATGATTTTGGGAAAAAAAAGTGCGTTTTATCCTCTGGCTTTTACGGTAAATCCTTTCTTCTTGTATTATATCTAGGGAGGTCAGAATTTCTTAAAATATTAAAACTCTAATCAATAAGACCGTGAATGTACTTAAAGGTGGCAATGTATCTGTGGACAAGACGCCATTGGAGCAGTGTTCACCAGTTTAGAGAATTTAGAGCGTCGGGGGATGAGGCGCGATAGGGCAAACAAAGGATAACTTTTGCAGCTTTAGTTTGTAGTATTTGCAAGTCTTCCATGTTATTCTTGTCTCCACAAGTGATGTCTGCATAGTCAAAAAGTAGACTTATTAAGGAATTGTACAATGTAATTCGCATTCCTAATGGTAACTGACGCTTGACTCGCTGTAGTAAACCGATTTTTTGTTTTATTTTGGTGATTAATGATTCGATGTGCTCGTGCCATGTCATGTTCTTGTGGATGACTAAACCGAGAAATTTGATTGAATTCGTATTTTCAAGTTCTTTGTTATCTATTTCAAGCTTGATACCTTGGCAGGTTTCCAATCTGCCATGGCTACCAAAGAATAAAAATTTCGATTTTTTAGTGTTCAGTGTCTATTGTTAACAGTGCTTGTTATTTCATAGATAAACGATGGATTCCAGTTCCCAGTAAGTAGACTCCACATTTTTCCCTTATTAACATAATGGAAAAATTTATCATGTTGAGCATCAATTTATCATGTCGTGTGAGAGGTCGGCTGATGTAAGTAGAGCGTATTTGTAATAAGTCTAACTCGTAGTTTATACAGCGAGCCTAATCAAAAGTTTTCGGGCCTAGCTGGTTTGGAGCGTGGTGTAGCTGCCAAGGCACCGGCCCTCTTTGCTGGGGGAGGTTAATCCACCGGTTTGGACACTCTGGTGGTCACCTGACAATAAACAAGGAGAGAATTAGACATCAATAACTGTCTACTGAAAGATTTGGCTTTTAATTATTAACTTTCTGCACTAAATTTGCCAATGAATGATATATGTCTACTAACTATGGTAACATCCAGCACATAAAGACGAGAAATATCTACATATTTTCTCACCTTTTTGGCGATAGCCGAAAACCTCATGGCATGGATTCTCCTTTTTTAGCTCGCCATCGTGTTTAAGTGCCGTAAACCAAAGCCAAAGTTATCACATCGACCAATCAGAAGAAAGAAAATACCCTTAGAGCCAATGAGAACCGAAAATAACGCGCAGGAAACGCGGGCGACCAAGTCGTGATCGGTTCTAGTTTTGCATCTGATTGGTTGAGAGAAAGTAGCAAGTTTTTTGGACCAGTGACAAAGCGAAGTGGACCAAACCAATGAAGTCCAGGATTACCTTCGACAGGATTGACCTACTTGGTCGACTCACCTGCGTTGCCTCGCAGTGTTCGAGAACGTTAGGATCAAGCGCTTTTCTGTTCAATTCTATTCTTCCTTGTGTAAAGCGTTTAATTCAGAATGAAGAAGGCAACTCCATCAGAGATTGGGGGCGTTCGAAAACCTTTCACAGTGATACGAGCTTTAGCCTCGAAGTATGAGAACAATTTAAGATGTTTAAGAAAAAAATTGAAGCCTAAAAACCGGAACGAAAGCATGCGTATATTTATGTAGATACGTATGTAGATACATATAATTCCGAAAAAAAAAACAAAACCTACCTACTGTATCCAGCATGTTCTCTGTATCATTTGGAGTTTCTTGTCGACAAAGAGAGCTCGCCCAATTTAGGATCATGGGAACTATTATAAGCCTTTGACAAGTGTGCAAAATACCACATCAGTCAACTAATCGCGTTTCATCTTAAATGGAGACAATTTGAAGGAAACATACGCATTTCACATTTGCGAGTTATCTTGAGGATTTTGATCAAAGCATAGTTAGTAGAGGGGATCAGTCCCCTCTACTAACTATGATCAAAGCGAGGCTTGCTTTGTTTCCTTTTGTTGTGGCAGTGATACGATTAGCACGTAAATGAAAATGTAAATACCATTACATACCTAGCAGAGCCTCAGCGATGATACAAGAAAGTGTACTGTACGTAAAACTGGAGTCAAAATTGATCTCCATCCATGCATTGATCGGTACAAAACCAGGACAAAAAGCCAAGTGAACAGAGGGGCATTCAGGAAGAAGATACACAGAGTTGCTAGGAGGAAATACCCAGCATGCATGAAGCAGGTGGTGACTAACGCTAGTTTATCTCCTGTCCCTCCCAGATGTCACGTCAGCCAACCGAGTCTGTTGTCGATCTTATCTTCCATCTGATTGGTTACCAATTAAAATAAATTACACGATAATAGTTGCTTCAGAAACTTTTCAAGAAGCAATCATTTCACGCAAATCGTTGAAGTTCTATTCAAAAAACTAATTTGGAAATATAAAAGTAACATCCTAAATTTGATATTAAAAGCCGATCTTTTAACAATATAGCTTTATATGTAGGGGGTTATAAGCACAAAAGACTCAATTAAAAGACAAGCGATCACGCGCAGTTCTAATTTACCCACACACTTGCAAAAAGTCAAACCAGGTTTTTCTTACCTCTATCAAGTATCCAATCGTATCGCTGATAGTTTTCAGATTTTCCATGATCTCATTGTAATGTTGAGTGGTCTCACTGTGGTACGATTTCATTCGAAGTGTGCTGTGGTCTACAACCGAATTCAAAGAAACTTTCTCAAAAGGTAAAACAATAACGATTGGCATCTGATTTGATTCAAAATGTCGTGAACCAGCGGAGGAAGAAGGACCAGTGCTCAGTGATTGGCGCAGAAAGTTCGTGCCACCTCTTTAGCCAATCAGATGTAAAACTAACAACAATCCAGAGAGCTCTGTCACGCTTTCACGCGCTTTAGCACCCGATAGTTTCCTTTATTACGATTAGCCGTTGTGATGACTATCCCCTAGGTTATATTACATTACAATCGGTGGAATACAGCTCTGTTCAGCTGCGCCAATCAAATTTTATTCGGTGCTTGTCGGCTGAGCTCATAATCAAAAATTAACCCCTTAACTCCTTAGGGTGACCGGCATCTAATTTCTCCGAGTTACACTTTAAGGTGACAAGAATAAAGGAAACAATCACCACCTCAAGAAACTCCTGATTGTCAAATAAATTCTCCTTGCCAGCACTACAAGAAACGTATAGAACAGTATGGAGAGTATGAATACCAATGTAGAAGTGTAAAGGGTTGATCATTCACAAGACAATATAAACTGTTAGTATTCTCTTTCGAGATACCTAATTCATGTGGTCATTAATTTTCTCCATATAGTCAGAGTCTTAGTTACCTATCTTAACCACACTTTTTCTGCCTTACTGCGAATCTTGTTTAAGTCCTTTAAAATTTTGCGGTGGCTCTTTTCATGGTCCAAATCTTGCTTCTGAATTTCTATTGTAGCATTCTCTGTTGATTAAGAACGGAAGATACTTTTATGTTATTGTGCAATCAAAAGCATCTCTAACTCTTTATACTCTAATTTAAACTTAACCTCAATATTTTATTTGCATCCAATTTCCCACCTGAGAAAAAAGCTGCCCGAGACACTAATAAATGTGTATGCATTTTTATCTATTTCAACGACGACTTGATTTGGATCGATCGACCCCACTAGAAAAAACATTGCTACGTGAGAATACGTTACCAGGACAAGGTAGAAAATTGATCCTCAGTGTGATTTGAAGATTGTAGCTCAAAGGTGATTAATCTCGGGTGGTAAAAAGAGGGAGACGATAATCAAGTAGGGTTGAAGGAAGATCTTTTTCATTGATAAAAAACTCTAAACTGACCAAACTTTTCTTTGAGCGCCTTTGCCATATCTGAGCTGTTTCCAACCACTGTCTATCAGCGCCCTGACATTTCCTCTTAATGAGAACGCGATCGACCGCTGTACATCGTCATAGTTGGAATGCAGTTGCTCTTGCTGTTTCACAAGACGTTCCTGACAGTGGTCACTCTAATCACTGTATCATCTGCTACTTCTGTCAGAGTCCTTTGACCTTCCTTTTCAATTGAACAAAAATGGAGGTTGCGCGTATCAACGGGCGTTCTGGTCGGGAGTTGGGCGAGGAGGAAAGCAGGAGGAAAAGAGATAAGAGACAGAGGGGGGCTAAAAAGAAAGCCCCGTCGCTCCTCCCGTCCCCCTTGCGCCGTCCACCTCACTCGAACCCATTTCTTTCTCAGCCCCTCCAAGCAAAGCCTGTCAGTGACAGGTTATATAATGTTTTTATTTATTGATAAAAATATTAATGAAATATTCAAATGACTGTTAGAACATCTGCTGAGAAACATTTCTTATCACAACCTTGATATAGTACAAAATCTCTTAAGTTACTTTCTCCCAATTTAAACGTGTTTTGAATGAGATGCTTCCACCTTTTACAGAGATCTATCGTCATTTTGGGATGTCTTGAAGTTCCTACACAAATTGACGCATATCTTGTCTGAGGAGAGAATAACGGTGATTGAAACTTACTTGTAAACCGTTCATAAGCTCCATTTGATTTTCTGCTGGACTGGCCAGCTGATTGACAATAAATTCTGTCTTCAATCTGAACTGCTGCTGCCGGTTGGCATAGCAGATCGACCGCGCCCTGTTGCTTATGATGCGATAACTGTGCCAAGTATTGGCATCCATATCAGCTGTGCAATCACGCAATTCCTAACCCGAAATTGCAAAAGAAAAGATTTGTGACCCTCACTTTTGTTTGCTCATCTTTTTGGACGTAACGATTGTGCAAACTGACGTTGCTACTCAGAAGCGATCGATGGATAAACGAAACTAAACATTTACCATGTCGTCTGTGCATTCGTACGTTTTCCTTCCTTCGCATTTTGATTGACAGTTTAAGAGAGCCACGCCCAGCTTTGCCAGTCTAACTTCGTTGGTATCGCTACAGGATTGCTTGATTTGGTCAATGACCTAGGATCAAAAATGATCGCAAGGATATTTGACATGACTAAAGTGTATGACAGTTTGATTATTTAGGCTCAATTTGGAGCTTAATTAACACTGAAATAAACAATTTTTAAAAATCGAGTTTCCAGATGGGATTTGAACCCACGACCCTCTGTGATCTAGTCGGATGCTCTAACCACTGAGCTACAGGAGACTCTATGGTGAGCAAGGGTCAATTAGTGGGTATTGACTGAAACCGCATCACGCGGCTACACAGCCAAACATGTTTGGCTGTGTAGCCGCGTGATGCGGTTTCAGTCAATACCCACTAATTGACCCTTGCTCACCATAGAGTCTCCTGTAGCTCAGTGGTTAGAGCATCCGACTAGATCACAGAGGGTCGTGGGTTCAAATCCCATCTGGAAACTCGATTAATTAACACTGGCGGAAAATATCGAAACGATTACCGAGTCCTGTTGCCCTCTCACCCCCTTTCACTCCCAGATCTCAATAGTAGTTCTCTTAACTGCGTGCCATAGAATTCTTAGAATTTAAGTCTGAAATATTTGGTATTGGATTATCTAATGATCCCCTAAGATACACTTTATTCCCATCACTAGCTTGTCTGCCCGGTAACGGCTTCCTGGTCTGCTTGATATAGGATTGATACTGACAGAACAATTTTTGTCCTGGTCCTCGGAGTTTAAGGGTTAGTTAGCTCAAGGTTCAGGGTTGCGTTTAAAATCATTCTCATAGTATGCTGTCCTTGGAGCAATGAACCTCGTTGCACTCATTTGTAACTTTAAGAACAAGTTGCAAGGGATCCAAATCGAATGTCACGAGCATGTAGTCGTGCGTTGAAAACCCCACGTGTATTTATATTCGCGTGCTAAGCATGCCCCGTAATACAAAAACATCTATAGAGCGGAAATGTTCCGATCTGCCAAGCTCTGATCCATTACCCGAAAAATAGACGAGGTCAGAACTCTTCTTCGGCAGTGTAACCGGGTTTATTAAAAATAAACGTATAAGGTGAAACGAGAAAGCGTCTTCACTGGAGCACCTACAAATTACAGTTTTCTATTTGGACAGCATGCCTCCTCCTATCCCACAATTCTTAACAAAACAATACGTGAAATGTGTAACGCAACGAGTTACGCGTGACAGAACAGGAAATAATTTGCATTTACCAGTGTAATTGCATGTCATTGGAAAATATAATATTTACTGCTATTCCTAAAACAAGATTTGTGAAGTTAAAAACTGTTTGTATACTTTGATGATTTCATACTTACAATCTGATGACAGGTGTCCAATGGTGCAAGATTTTCCATATACTTCTTGGCCTTGGCCAAAACTTTTTCTTCGACTGCCGTCATTTCAAAAGGAACTGGACTGTTCTTCAAATAACGCCCTTGCTCTGCTTCGGTCTCTTCAGTAGACGAACTATAAAATGGCCACCAAGCATTGGTGGATACCAGCAACATGCACAAGAACTTGCCAATGAACAAGCAACGCTTTAAATCATTCTGTATCTACTAAAAAAAAAATAAGATGGGGATTGGTGATTGAGAATAGCAATGCAATGGCAAAACAATTGTGACATTCCAAGATTGTTTTTGAAAGCATAGTACAGTCTCCAGTTATAGTGGCGCAATACTTATGCTCAATAACTATTATAATTTACTTTTCCAAGTGGGTTGAGTAAATTGCCACAGAGAGAGATCCTAACGAGCGGACAACTCGAGCCTTAATCCTTTTTCAGAGCCTTTCGTCGTCAACCCCTCGTTTTGCTCTGAAAAAGGTCTACTTGGAAAGTTCTTTGAAAAAATACAGCTGGATTTCAAACCGTAGGCAACAATGGTCGCTTTAGAAATAACGAGCCACAACATTCGACGAACGTACGCATGCATTCTCGCCAAGGTAACCGTGCTATTAGATTCCGCGCTCGGGAGCTTTCTAAAAATTTACTGCCTAAACGCATATGAGCTTCTAGCTGTCACTCGACTTTGCTAAACAGAGCGCACATTTACCAGGAGCCTTCAGATCTTACCTGAAAAACTTTCACTGAAACTTCTTGCGGTTCAACGGAGTGAAATATTTGATTACACCCTCGTAGTTGACTTTTAAATGTACTGCGCGCTGTTGCGCGTGAAATTTTAACCGCACGAACTAATTCTCAAAGGACCTCTTTGACGTTTTATTATTCGCGCGTTACCTTTGAAGGAAAGAGCAGGTGTCAAAATTCGTCTTTTTTTGTCCAAATCAAAACTTGAAAGGCTGCGATCACTATTCAGTTATTTGCAACGAACGTGAAACAAAGAAAATTGAGTTTCTCATGTGGACTCGACACTACTCAATACTTACGCAGCCGCCTCTAAAAGTACGTGAGCTACAGAGAACTTTTTGGCAGCCGTCTGAATATACAATAGACTGTTCTATCTGTATGAATATACCGTATACTGTTCTACGCGTTGTCTTCCCCAAGAGGCACCGAAATAATAGCGGCAAACAGATATAAACAAAAGCATGACTCTGGGACAGAAGCTAACCTGGTAGGAGGAGGCCGAAGAAAATACGCCTAACCCAGCATGGCAGATAGGAATGGAATGGGCCAGGAACCCATCTCCTGAGTGAGCTAACGAGTGTAATTGAAGTCCATACCTCACCATCATAACATGACTACGTCAGACCTTGAAGTAAAGAGGTCGAGGTCGGAAAAATGTCACGAGGGATGCTGTATCCCCATGAGACCAACAATTTCTAGTCACTTCACTAGTGCAGATAATCTCGTACCTGTTGTAAAATGTTGTCGGTCCTCTTTGGCGGCTCTTAAGCCAAGGGCTGAGACAATTTCGTTGCTGAGACAATTTCGTTGCTGAGACCGAGGCATGGGTAGTAGGGACGGGAGGGTGGAGCTCGTGGCCGCGGAACCGCCCTTGTTTCTAAGACATAAGCCCCAACTTCCTTCAAACAGCCTAATAATTGCACTTAATTCATCTGAAAAGCTTTAAGCTTTATTCAAACAGACCCACAGTTGAAATGCGTCCGAATATCATAATTTTGAGATAAAAAAGTTTTGGTACAAATATATCATAAATTTCTACTCAATGTAGCAGTAACCTCAAACTTTTAAAGAGACCGAAGTCCATAAAAATTTCAAATGCGTGCGTTTTAAACGCAAATTCCAGACCAAAATTATACCTTTTGGGTTCCGCCAATACCATGTACTTATTGACGGAGTTTGGTGGAGCCGAACAAGATCTCACGGTTCCCAGTGTTGTCCATGGAAGCCGAAAAATTGGTGCGATTCAATGTCTACCCTTACAAACGTGCCATTTATTCTGAATGTGTGTAGCCCAATTTGCAACTTAGGAGCATGTCATCGATGACCCCATGTGCCGCCTATTTTATATCCCAGTCCGGTTGATCAAAATATTTTTGACAACACTTGGTCTGTGAGTCACGACTGAGAGCCAAACAAATCAGTCAATCGACTCAGTCAGACCCAACTCAGTCAATTGAAGCATTTAAATCTAAAGATTTAAAACCTGTTCGCAGTTTTTTCCCCTCGCCATCACATCCAGGATCAACGCTACCCATACGGTACGCTACCCATACGCTCGCTACCCATACGGTACGCTACCCATACGGTACGCTACCCATACGGTACGCTACCCATACGCTACGCTACCCGTACGCTACGCTACCCATACGCTACCCTACTCATACGCTCTGGAATAATCACTTATTTATGCCTTTGCACTGATGCATGTCATGCCATGGTAAAAAAAAAAGAAAACAAATGTTACGTATGATGCACGATCCTCGAAGTAGATAGCGGTATTTATGCAATAGCGAAAATCAGACCTTTAAAAAATTTAGGCCTGAACGGGACTCGAACCACTGACCTCTGCGATACCAGTGCAGCGCTCTACCAATTGAGCTAAGAAGCCAACTGGGAGCAGGCTTTTAAGTTGATTCGTAATAAACCCGTGAAAGTGATAAATGAGATACAATGAATATATGAAGTTCATCTATTTTCAACTGCGGTATTAGATACGTATGATGCACGATCCTCGCAGTAGATAGCGCTATTTATGCAATAGGGAAAATCAGACCTGAAAAAAATCAGGTCTGTACGGGACTCGAACCACTGACCTCTGCGATACCAGTGCAGCGCTCTACCAATTGAGCTAACAAGCCAACTGGGAGAGGGTCGTTAAATTGATTCGTAATAAACCCTTGAAAGTGATAAATGAGATACAATGAATATATGAGGTTCATATATTTTGAACTGTGGTATTAGATACGTATGATGCACGATCCTCGCAGTAGATAGCGCTATTTATGCAATAGCGAAAATCAGACCTGAAAGAAAAGAAAAATCAGGTCTGTACGTGACTCGAACCACTGACCTCTGAGATACCAGTGCAGCGCTCTACCAATTGAGCTAACAAGCCAACTGGGAGCAGGTCGTTAAGTTGATTCGTAATAAACCCGTGAAAGTGATAAATGAGATACAATGAATATATGAGGTTCATATATTTTGAACTGCGGTATTAGATACGTATGATGCACGATCCTCGCAGTAGATAGCGCTATTTATGCAATAGCGAAAATCAGACCTAAAAAAAAAAAAACTAAGGCCTGTACGGGACTCGAACCACTGACCTCTGAGATACCAGTGCAACAGTTTACCAATTGAGCTAACAAGCCAACTTGAAGCAGGCCGTTAAGTTGATTCGTAATAAACCCGTGAAAGTGATAAATGACTTTTGTTGACAGAATCATTAAACCTGCTGGCTGTGAATGAGGTAAGTTATTAATCTTTCTGTTTGAATTCCTTAAGGGTTAGAGAGCGAAGTCAGTGGTAATTATAGCAAGCTTCGTTGAAAGTTTGCCTTCGCTGTAACCATTGATCGCTTATACCGTCTGCTTTCAGCATTAGGTAATTTGTACACTCGAGTGAAACTTCTTGCATCTGTTACAATTTTTCTATTTCGTTTTTACAAGTCCGATAAAAAAAAGCTTTAAACTAAAGGAAGAAGGAGGAAAGTGAGGATTTTGTCGTTTGCCGTTGCCATTATCAAAAACATGCTGTGGCGTGTTAATCACCAAAGCCACAGCCATCTCATGAGGTGTACATATGAATTTTTCACCCTTTCCTTCACGAAAAAAGAATATAAAATATAGCTGAATACACTTTTCTCTATGTATATATATATCTATAATCTCATATAAAAACGCTCTTTTGGTATAGCTCATACTGAAACGCATTTATATCTTTTAAAGCACTCTTCTGGAAATCATAAAATTAATTCATAAACTATACTGTTTTGGAATAGTATATTTTATGACTCCAGGCGCCGTTTTTTTAAAGGACGGATAACACTATTCTACAGATAAATCGCTATCCAGCGGAAAGGGTTAATAAAGCATAAAACATTAAGCGCTATTCAAAGGATAGCAACTCATCCGGTGAATAACGCTACCCAATTAAGCTTCGAACAACTAGGGACAGATCTCTTACTGCTGGAGCATAATTATAACCCGGTCTCAAGAACTTAAAGCGACAATGAATATTACTACTTCTTTCAGTCGGATACAACTCCTTGTATATTCTTGTGATTAAAGTGCGAGCCATAATGTTATCGCGTCTCACACCAACATCTTTAAGTACAGAGAGTATATTGGTGCAGTGTAGATAAAAAGATGTGTACTTGTGTGAAGGAGATTTGTTTTGCGTTTGCACAACAAAAGAAAAAAACAGTTTGCTAGAAATTTAGAGAATAACACTCTTACATGCAGTCACTCTTGAAAATGCTCAATGCACCACTTCGCTGATGTACATATCTTGCCTTAACAAGCGGGTGGAGAACCAAGACAAGCAGTCTTTTAGATCGTCGAAGCCCGCTTCAATTGAGAAACCCCTCAAAATGTACAATAACAGCAAAAAGATAAATGTGAGACTTAAGGATCTTAAGGAGGGCTGGGAATTTAGACAACGAGGCAGATGGCCATCAGGTGAGCAAATCAAATCAAAGGTATTCTGCCAAGCGTAACTTATTGTATATCTTTGTGGGGATCTTCCAACCTGTTGGCCGACCTGGAGGATTAGCACATCCGTGCTGCCAGACTGATTCACAAGATCAACACAAATATCCCAAAACATGAATTTCTTAGCATAGCAAAATGGACATCTATATATTATATGTATAAGAGAAAACTTGCCTGTATTGCATACCAGGCCTTTCATAAACTAGCTTCTGATAACATAAACAGTTTATTTACAAAGCACCAGACTTCATACAATTTAAGAGATAACTTAAGATTTGCTCTTAAATGTCCCAAATCCAAAGCCCTGCACAACTCTTTTACTCATTGCGCTAGTATTGTTTGGAATTGCCTACCTAGTCAGTTAAAGTCTAGGCCTAGTTACTCTTCTTTGAAGGCTAGTATTAAGAAACTCTATAAATGCATTGACCAAGTTAATTTCGGCTCAAACTCCACTGCTACCAACAATATCAGTGACGAATTTAAGTACTACTGATATCTAGTTTGCCATTTTGTTATCTTATTATTATTTTTACAATTATTATTTATTTAAAATTTTTTAATTTAAATCTTATCTTTGTATTTATTTTCCTTTAAATGCATTGTTTGAGTTAATTTGACTCATACTAATATTTACATATAAATATATATATTTACTTACTTATCCTACCCTTATATATAATGTATTATTGATACGTATGATTATTCATACTAGGAGACGTATATATTTTTAGCTCTTTATTAGTAGATAGCAGGTTCACATCAGCATTAGCTGCCATTTCCTCAACCTGCTTTACCGAATAAAGGATGTATGTATTTATGTATGTATCATTAAGACAATATCAGTTAAAAATTATTACCCTATGACAACCTGATGTTCTCTTTACATTATTTTTAAAAAATGCAAGTTTAACCTCTTTGATAGAAAATTTCAATAATAAATTAATAAAATCTATTGAACGTTAGGCATTATCCCTTAAATGAGTGAAGCAGTACAATGTTGGACTGGTAGTCTGGTGGCTCTATGTTCAAGCCTCCAGCTGCTTCTCATTGGTTTAACTCTTTGGCTGTGCTTTGTATGTAGTCAACTGGTCTACCTCCTTCCAGTTTGAATTTTTGAACATTATGTTATTTACAATGTTTGTTTGCAATTTGGTTTTATCAACCCTGTAAAGCACTATTGGGGAAGCGGTCAATTTATGCTGTTATCGTTAATGTTGCTCTAGCTATTATTATTGTTAATATCAAAATGTAATTGAATGTGATAGATATGCGACGAAGTGACATCTAAAAACCATTATGTGACAGTATATAGCCCACAAATGTAACAAAGTGGTCTAACCGAGTGTTCATGTCACTAACTGAATACATATATATATAGAACGGTTAAACTTGATATCCGTGAAACATTGCTTGATACATATTGTATATATATATACAATATATATCAAGTTATATATATATAGTTATATATATACAGTTATATATATATATATATACATAACGGCAGTTATAAATATATATATATATATATATATGAGGCCCAGAAGGCCGAAACGGTACTGTCTGCAGTTAGATATAGCTCTTTGGCATACAAAGCTTTGCTTTCATGTCCAAATTGAGCACTCTAACTAGGATGAGTCATTGCTCTGCAATTGCGCATGCTCGCTAGTGTACTCTAGTTTGAGCACTCTGGCATGGCTTAGACGATACCACAAAGGTTGGATCGTTTGGGGTGACCATATTGGTTCTCCTCCATCCTAGCATTAGCACTGCACTGATGAGGCCCAGAAGGCCGAAACGGTACTGTCTGCAGTTAGTTATATATATATATAAATATTATGAGAGGAAAAAAGGACGTAACTACATTTCCCGACAAGCCTGTTTCGTGAATCGCTTCACTCTTCAGGGGTGTCGGGAAATGTAGTTACGTCCTTTTTTCCTCTCATAATATTTATTCTGCTCTGCTTCAACGTATTGAGCACTGTTCCACGCGAAAATCGACTTGCAGACTTCCTATATATATATATATATATATATATATCGGAAGTCGTTAGTGGAACTCTCAGGCTAACAAAGGTGCACCGCGCCGGGTGGATCAATAAAGATTCGGAGTCCAAGCCTCACAGCAAACACGAACGTAGAAAGTTTAAAAATTGCGAGGATGGACAACTTCTGACGTAAAAGATATAAAAAAAATATAAAAAATTTCATTATATATATATATTTCATTATATATTTCATTTTTCATTTCCTTTAGATTTCTCTACTTTTAGATGACAATTTTGTACTATTAGATTCTCCAACAATTAGATTTTCCTCTTACTAAACTAGATTTTATTTTATGCCTTACTTGTGCATATCTTAAATTCTAATATTTTCCCAGGGTAGGCACCCCGCATGGGTCTGAGTGTGCCCATCCCTTTTGGGCTTTAAATTTTTTTGGAATTTTGAATTTTATTTTTATTATAATTTATTTATTCATTTATTTATTTATTTTTATGTTTGTATATCTTCATTTTGATCTTGCCCAATAGAGCTTGACATAGCCATAACCAGAGGTGGGATCCTGTAATGGAGTCCAACGCGCTGCAAAGATTTTGAGCTTATCGATGTAGCTTCGCGAAGGACTGACGATTGAAACTGCAAAACAGTTTCTTTTCATACTAGTTGCTCCACATGATAAAAAACTTCTGGGTTGTAGATTATGGGGCCTTCTGAGGGCCTCTGAAAGTAGATGTCTTAACGATGCGATTTCAGGAGCCGCTAATGTTTTGGGGATTTTCATTGAAACGTTTTACTCCTGACTGATACTGTTTTGTACCAATCAATCTGTGATTATTCGTAATAAACCCGTACAGGCCGGACTTTTTTCGGGTCTGATTTTCGCCATTGCATAAATAGCGCTATCTACTGCGAGGATCGTGCATCATACGCATCTAATACCGCAGTTCAAAATATATGAACTTCATATATTCACTGTATCTCATTTATAATCACGGGTTTATTACGAATCAACTTAACGGCCTGCTCCCAGTTGGCTTGTTAGCTCAATTGGTAGAGCGCTGCACTAGTATCGCAGAGGTCAGTGGTTCGAGTCCCGTACAGGCCTGATGTTTTTCGGGTCTGATTTTCGCCATTGCGTAAATAGCGCTCTCTACTGCGAGGATCGTGCATCATACGTGTTTTAATGTTAGTTGCAAATGCCTATTGATTGATTGAGTGTAATTATGTTGTTTGTTTTAGGATTAATGTGTTGTCAGTGGCTTGTGGAATGGAACATACGTTGGCTCTCTGCAGTGATGGAGTAAGCAATCATAGTTAATTAACATGTTGGAAGCTCTCAAGAAGATCAAGATAAGAGGTTTAGCTTATTCATCTCAGCAGGAGAGTTGAAATTTCAAAGTGAGTAGTATGCAGTGGGGCTGAACATTCCCAGCAGACTTGTATGAAGAACTGCTCTCATTTTAAGCAGGAACCATTAACCATGATTTCTATTCAGAGTAAAATGTGATACATTTTGATTCATTGATGTGAGGGCAGCTGGCAAGAAGTATGGGTCAGGGATTAATTTGATTATTTTCCCTCACATAGGTGTATTCTCGGGGATCATCAGAGTATGGACAGGTAAGAAATACAACTTTGTTAATGTAAATATCATCAGCATCCTTGCAAGATGTTTCTTTCGATTTTAACCCTTTAACTTAACCCCAAAGTCTGATTGTCAATTCTCCCCTCTAGCTGCTACACATTTCCTTGGAAATTAGTTGCAAGAATTTTACGTTAGATCAAGATAGCAATTTCTACATGATAAGTTTGAGTATCTCACTACATGTTTACTGGGGAATAATTTATATGGATGTTATAGGGACTTGAAGGATAAAAGGCAGAGCCCTACCTGAATGACATTTCTGAGGTGGTAGTTTTCAACTTTGATCACAACATCTTTGAATCAGATAATGCATTTAGAAATAGTTTTATGATTCACATGATAATTTTTTTAACAATGTTGGTTTATTTTGACGAAAGCTTGGCCAAGGAGACAGACTGCAGCAGACAAAGCCTGTCTCATTACCGAGCTATAGGAAAAGAAATGTATAGCAGTTATGTGTGGACATTATCACTCCATGGCTCAGTCAGCAGATAACCGGGTGTGGTCGTGGGGGTGGGGAGTCCATGGACGGTTAGGAGTGGGCAGCATTGAAGATTCACTCCTCCCAACACATGTGCAAGCACTTGATGAGTATCAAGTGAGCAAACTAGCTGCTGGGTACTCACACAGTTCAGTACTTACAGCTCAGGTTGGTTTTGGTTTGTTACAAAGTGTTCCGAACTGAAAATTTATGTTTTGTGTTACTTCATTTTCAAGTTGTGTAAGGCGTTACGTGTTGAGTGAGTGGACACTGGGTCCAAGTGGGTGGAGACTGTGTGGGAGTTTATGACGTATTGCAAACACGTAAGCTCGACGTTCGGGTCGAGATGGTCGGAATGAAATGTAATGTCAAAGTTATTCGTTGGATTTAGTGAATAAATCATTTACTTTCATGGTGCCTTCGGGTTCATTTGGAGAAACAGTATCGACGACTGGTCGAACGAAAAAGAGTGTTTGACTCTCGTTTGTTGCTGCGAAGAAGTCGGTTTTCGCATATCGGCGATTGGCGCCAAAACACATGTGTATTGCATCAGCACCTTGATCGAATGTGAACCTCTTTGAATTTGCAGAAACTGTGTTACTTCGATTAGTTGAGGTCAGTGAAATTTGTGGTGTTTCAAAATGTGGAAAGATTTAGAAGCTATCAAGAAAAAGAGAAGATTTCTGAAAAAAATCTGTCACAGACACGTTGAAGTCAATCGACGAAGCCCTGTCAGAACAAGACAATCATTGACGAGTTCAAGTGTCGAAGGATAATATCGCAATTAAGTGGAGCGACTTGCAAGAAGTGCAAGGCACAATGTGCATTATGTTGGAAGATGGAGACATTCATGCCGAATGTGAGAGTCACAATGAGTATGAAGCGCGTATAATGGAGAGCATGGCCAAAATGAGGTGTTATCTTGCAAGTAAACATGTTTCAGAAGTGAGTTTGGCTGGAAGCAGTCCACCCGCATCCCAGTCATCCTCTCAAGTACAGGTTAAGCTACCCAAGATCAATCTACCAACCTTTGGCAGATGTCCAAGAACTAGAGTATGTGATGAGGTCGCTAAAGGGTTCGGCCGCTGAAGCAGTGAAAGGTTTTGCAGTGGTTCAAGCGAATTATGAAGCAGTTTTAGAAATCCTAAAGGAAAGATTTGGGCACACAAGGTTAATACTTGATGCACATGTAAGATCCTTGATCCATTTGCCACGTTTGAACTGTGATGATGCAACCTCCATGCGTAAATTTTACGATGAAGTGATAGGTCATGTTCGTTCTGTCTAATCCATAGGTGAAAAGTTTAACTCTGAAACTTTCGTTCCAGTTCTGGTGCCCCTTATAGTGGACAAGCTGCCAAAGGAAGTTGTGGAGAGATGGGAACTGGAGCTCAGCGAGGAAAAGGCTGAGCAGGACTGTGTAAAAGTGAAAACACTGTTTGCTTTCTTGGAACAATTGATAAGAGCTAAAGAGTCTTCCCAGCCTCCTTCTCTTGATTCAAAAACACCAGCAAAGGGAAATCCGGGAAATCGTGAAAAACTTTTCAAGTTTAACACCTCACAAAAATCATCCACCTCTGCATTATGTGCGACAACGCAAGAGAGCAAGTGTGTCATTTGCTACAAAAACCATGGTTGGAAGTCGTGTCTCAGTTTTCTATCATTTCCTGTAAAAGAAAGGTTCAGAAAGGCAACATCTAAAGGCCTGTGTTTCCGATGCCTTGAATCTGGTCATAGAGCTGAAGTGTGCCAGACGCCTCCAGCAAGCACTGCCGAGGAAGACATCAATGTCCTGCATCAGGACTCAGCTCGGCCTCACTTGTAAGAAGTCAAGGTGAAATCAGCCCCTGAATTACCATCCTCGTCGTCAGGTCCTCCTGTGCCATCTTCAGATGTGGCAAACTCTGTTGCAGTGGGCTCAATTGGAAAAGTGATTCTGCAGACTGTGCGAAATTATTAGGAACACTTATGTTGATGACTTTGCTTCAGGGAGAGACAATGTGCAGGAAACGCGGAAATTGCAAAGAAGTACAACTGACCTTATGCAGAAAGCTGCCTTTAATCTGACAAAATGGTCAAGTAATTTGTCTGAGCTTATGTAGGCCAAACCCGAGAGGGACAGAGCAGCTGTTAGTCTTGTGAACCTGGAGAGTAATCTAGCAGAATCACATTCAATCACAAAAGCATTAGGATTAAAGTGGAATACGATAACTGACAGTCTCGTCTTTGCAATTGATGTGAACATTGTTTAGTCGAGATCGAAGACAGTACACTAAGAGAAAGGTGGCGTCTTTAGCAGCAAAGATATTTGATCCGATTGGTCTAGTTGCACCCTTTTCAGTGAGGTCAAAATTGATTCTGCAAAGTTTGTGGACCCAAGGTGTTGGATGGGATGAAGAAGTTCCCGTGGAAGTCTCATTGAAACGGAATCAGTGGGTTCAAGAGCTTTTAGAACTTGAACACCTTCACATTCCAAGATGTTACATTGATTTGCCACTAAGTCAGAATCCTAAAGTGGAGCTACACGCATTTGGTGACGCGTCGGAAGTTGCTTATGCCTCTGTACCTCATCTGAGAGTTGCTCGTGAAGATGGAAAGGCATCTACCAGTCTCGTAATTTCAAAGACCCGAGTGGCTCCTGTGAGGAAGATTACCCTACCACGCTTAGAGTTGATGGCTGCTGTAATTACCGCTAGACTTGGCACCTATGTCAAAGGTGCAATTGATTGTCCCATTAGCCGCATTGTTTGTTGGACAGACAATTCTTCAACTTTACACTGGATCAGAGGAGCAGCCTCACAGTGGAAACCATTTGTTGCCAATCGTGTTATTGAAATTCAGTCGTTGTTGGATCCCGGTGTTTGGAGGTATTGTCCAGGACCACAGAACCCAGCCGATCTACCTACTCGAGGTTTATCTGCAAGTCAGTTTGGAGAGAGTCATTTGTGGTGGAAAGGACCCTCTTGGTTGCAAGAGTCCGAGAAAGATTGGCACGAGGATTTAAGGTCAAAACCTTGCAATGAAATTGTTGATCAAGAGAGGAAGAGTAAAGCTAGTGTCAATTGTATTGTTCAACCCAAGGAGCCATATATTGATTTCACAAGGTTCAGCAAGTATAGTCGCTTGCTCAGAACTGTTGCTTGGATCAAAAGATTTGTTAGCAACTCAAGGGTGAAAGAATACGAAAGAATTGACAGCATCTTAACCGGTTCAGAGATACAGAATGCAAAAGGCATCCTATTATCTTGCCTTCTAATCATCCTGTTGTTAAGTTGCCGAATAATGATGTTTACGGTCGTGAACTACATGCTGCAGTTGAACACACTTTATCAGTTTTGCGACAGAGATTTCGGTTGATCAAGGGACGATTAACTGTCCGTCAGACACTAAGGAACTGTCTACTTTGTCGCCATTACCTTACAAAGCCCTTTGGTCAGCGGATGGCACCACTTCCTGAAGAAAGAATTAAGCCTGCGCCGCCGTTCACTAATGTGGGTCTAGACTTTGCTGGTCTTTTGTATTTGAAAGACAGTGGTGATAAAGTCTACATATGTTTATTTACATGTGCAGTTACCCGTGCGGTACACTTAGAGTTGGTGTGTGATATGACGGCTGAGCGCTTTCTCCTTGCTTTGAGACGCATGATTGCAAGAAAAGGAATGTGTAGCATTAATTGGTCAGATAATGCAAAAACTTTCAAGGCTGCTCAGAAGTAGCTACGGCAATGTTTGGGAGTATTAGAATCAGACCAAACACAGTATGTTTTGTCCGAAAAGAAGATTGAGTGGAAGTTCATCGTGGAGAAGGCCCCGTGGTGGGGTGGATTTTATGAGCGGCTTATAAAGAGTGTCAAGACGCCATTGAAGAAACTATTTGCCTAAGCAGTGTTAGATACCGAGCAGTTAACTATTATTTTGGCTGAAATTGAAGCACAGTTAAACAGTCGTCCTCTTACTTACCTTGGTGCAGACCCTGATGACTACAGTGTGATTACCCCTGCACATATTCTGATTAGCGGAAATCTTCAAGCATGTCCAACTAAAGACACTCGTACATATGATGCACGATCCTCGCAGTAGATAGCGCTATTTAAGCAGTAGCGAAAATCAGACCTGAAAAAAGAAATCAGGCCTGTACGGGATTCGAACCACTGACCTCTGCGATACTAGTGCAGCGCTCTTTTAATTGAGCTAACAAGCCAACTGGGAGCAGGCCGTTAAGTTGATTCGTAATAAACCCGTGAAAGTGATAAATCAGATACAATGAAATATATGAAGTTTATATATTTTTTTCAGGTCTGATTTTCGCTATTGCTTAAATAGCGCTATCTACTGCGAGGATCGTGCATCATATGTATCTAATACCGCAGTTCAAAATATATGAACTTCATATATTTCATTGTATCTAAAGACACTTGTGTTTCAGAACAGACGTCAAGACCCCTCACCAAACGTTTTCAGTATCATCAGAGGCTCATAAATGGATTTTGGAAGCGTTGGCATGCAGCGTATCTGAAATACTTGACACCCCTCAAGAAATGGCATAAGAGTGGTCGTGAAATCCGTAAAGGTGACTTGGTCCTCGTTAGTGAGGATCGCCTAGCTCGGGGTCAGTGGTCACGTGCACGAGTGGAAGACACCATCACAGGCCGCGATGGTCTTGTCCGGTCCGTTACTCTTCGCACCTCATCTGGAAGTGTTACCCGTCGTCCAGTACAATGGCTACACTTATTTGAAGCCTGTGATGCTGACTTAGCTGCTGAACTTAACTGAACTTGATGAGACCTTGTTGAATATTTCAGTTGAACTTTGTTGGCAAGTTACATGTAGTGATGCACTCCCTGCATCGGGCGGAAGGATGTTCCGAACTGAAAATTTATGTTCTGTGTTACTTCATTCTCAGTTTGAGTAAGGCGTTGCGTGTTGAGTAAGTGGACACTGGGTCCGTGCGAGTGGAGACTGTGTGCGAGTTTATGACGTATTGCAAAAACGTAAGCTCGACGTTCGGGTCAAGATGGTCGGAATGAAATGTAATGTCATAGTTTTTCCATGCGTTTAGTGAATAAATCGTTTATTTTGACAAAGTTAATTCAGTCTGCGCCTCAATACCATAAATCCTATAATAAGCCTCACCAGAGGGGTGGGGGGCTTATTTATTCCAGGTACTTTGGGGGGTGGCTTAGAGGGGGGCTTATTAATTTAAAAAGGAAAGACTTAATAAGTATCACTTCTTTTTGAACAAATGAAACACAGAGTCCAAGCAATATTCTTCAGCATACAAACTGATGGCGATGGTTAACCATGTCTCCCACCTAGTGAGTTTTGTGCCCTAAAAAACATTATATTTTGACCTAAGTTATACTAACCTGGGTTATGAGACAAAAGACCGTTGCTATGAAAGAACTTGATAAGGCCCACATCAAAGAAGAGCCATACACTTGAATAAGCCACTTTTGTTACATTAAATATTCAAACTTGGTTCATAGGCTTAGGGGAAAAAACAAAAGATATCACTTGGAGGTTGGAGAATGAATGATTAATTTCTTTTGATTGATTCCTTCTAGCCTGGGAGCCATGTTAGAATTTTAATATATTAAAAGTGGCCTCACCTATTTATTACTGGAAATGGAAGAGAGGCAATGTTTTCCAACCCTGTTTAAATCATTTCCTTTTTCAGGGACAGATCCTCACATTTGGAGGAGGTATGAAAACACAGTCAAGCAGTTTAACGCAAAGTTCCTTAAATTGCTAATTTTGTTTTAAATTGGTTTGTATTGTGGTCATTTTGAAAACATACAGGCTGTAAGGTATTTTTCAGAAATTTCAACTTTGGAGATTAACAGGGAAAGGGCAATTGGGCAAAACCCTATGTTGAATTTTAAACAGTGTTATAATTCAATACTCTCCCAGTGATCAGCTGATATTATTTGATCTCAAGTTTATTTTATGGTTTAGCCTGGAGTATAAAATACAAATCCACGTAGTTAAACACTTTTTTTCTTATACATTGTGCTCTCCAAAACTACCTGGCTTATCTCAATTCCTTAATGATCCTTAGGTTAGTTGTCTCTGATTTTGTAAAAACATTTAGGTTTGTATTTTGTGGTGCCTGTCTCACTTAGGACTGTATGGTCAGAAACTTTACTTGATTTGTTGTGGATCATTTGAAACTGTAAGTAATTTTGCCAAATTTTCTTCCTTTTTTTAGTTTTTGCACCACTGTTGATACTTTCTTAAGCTGAGGAGTAGTTTAGTGCGCCTATCTGGCATAAACCGCAGGGGCTGGGTCCGAGTGGATTCATTAATTCGGCCGAGTGGATTCATTAATATTCATATTAAGGTTAGGGTTAGGGTTATTACGGCTATTATGGTTATTAGGGTTAGGGTTTGGGTTAAATTTTGCGTAGGCGTATAAATGGGGGCTGGGGTTAGGGTTTAGCCTAGGTGTACGAGGGGTTATTAGGGTTAGATTTAATTTCCGTGAGTAGGGTTTAAGGTTGAAAAAGTAACGGTAAAAAAATGTACAAAGATAAGAAAAAAGTCCAAGATGGCGGAGGGATTAACCATGGTTTATTTGCTCACTCCGCATGATATTTGTAAATAGGTAACATAAGCTAGAAAGGCTGTCATCATATCTTTGTATAATTGATGGAAAGTAGAATGTTCTCCCACGTTGGAATCATAGGCTTCAATCTCGTCAAAGTATTTAGTCACTTGTCTGCGTATTTCACAAAGATCTTGCGTGGTAGCTTTTTCTTTTACAATGGCAAATAATTCGTCTCGGACGGCTCCGGCCCACTTGGGATTCTGTTCAATATCTTCATCCAAACAGTTGTTTTTCAGATGACATGGTGTATGAAGTGTTTGTAGAATGTAAGATGAAGTTATACATAAATGTGTTTGAACGTAAATGTCGCTCTGACTAACAAGCTGTCATGATGTGTCTGTACCATTGATGGAAAGTAGATTGTTCTCCAACGTTGGAATCATAGGTTTATGGCAACTTCTGCGCGGTCTGGGTCCGAGTGATTCGGTCGAGTGGGTTCTAAGTAAATATTCATACGGTGTAGGTGCGCGAGGGGAGTTTTAGGGTCTATTTATGCGGCATAGGTGAACGAAGGGATTAGGGTTGTTGGGGTTAGGGCTGTTGGGGAGGTTAGCGTTAGATTTCACGTTGGTTCGTGTATAGGGTTTTTTCGCATCTCATTTTAAAAAATAACGGTTTTCTCAAAACAATGGGAACAAAGAATCCAAGATGGCGGAGGGGTTAACTCCAACACACTGTTTTCGGATACGTAATGTTTATTGTCACACAACACAGGGACAAGAGAATGAACCCTATATTACGTGTTTGGGTATCGCGGGTTAGACAGACTAATTTAACCGACTAAGACTGTGAGCAGAAGTTGTATTTATAAGAGTCACAAAAGGTTTTCTCATGCATGTGGTACAGGTTATTCAGAACGTATGACTTTTACGTTTAAAAAATGTAAGAGATGTACAATCGTAAGACACAGGGATTGACAAGCTGTCAAAGTGTTCGGGTGGACCTTGTCGCTATAAACTCTTGGTCAGTATGATAATGTCTGACTTTTACGATTTCTCCTGTGATTGCTGTCAATGCGAATGGTGAGTACTAAAAGAAGAAGAAATAGAGAGTGAAGCGTTTTGGCAGGACAATTTGAAAATAATAAGAGCACTTTAAAAACCAAAGTGGATAGACGAAATATGAGTGTTTATTATGAATGATACATAGTATCACGCAACTACCCATACCGGTTATAGGAAAACAGAGTATCCACAGTTGAAAACTACAATGAAATGTATGAGAGATGTAGGAAGGAAACACAAATTAAAAGCGTTAAATAAATCATGGTTTAGGGTTTAATTGCATAGGTTATAGGAGCGTGTTTTTTTTTTCATAATTTGAAAAAATAAAAGCCAGCTAAGATGGTGTAAAACAATAAAAATAATGAAACGTAAGATGCTGTTTAATCCTCCCTTAGGGAAAATGATTTCAAGATAAAATAAATAATTAAAAAACGCTCATTTTAGAATAAAAGGAATAAAACTGTCGTGACCAGGATTCGAACCTGGGCTATTTCGGTCACTCACTCACACGACCACACCCCTAACTCTCACCCTAGACCCAATTCCCTAACCCACTTATTCCCATATTAAAATGAAAATAAAACCCTAACAGTCAAACATCAGAGTGAGACAAACAATGGAAACAATAAAACGCAAGATGGTGACTCATACTTCCAATGGTAAAAGTGATTTCAAGATGTCATTAGCGTTCGTATTGTGTAAAAAAATCGAGAATAAAAGAGGTTTGTTTCCGCCTAAACCCTATGATGAGATGTGAATAATTCATCCTACTCCAAGAAAATGAAAATAATTCGAATTGTGATCACATGAGTATTCAAAATTCTCTAAAAATGAACAATGGGTCGTTCGAAGTATAAACATGCGATAGCTTTTTTCTCAATAAAATGTTTACTTTAGTTGAAATCTTAAAAATAAACTGTAACGCGTGAGTGTGATCACTAGCAGTGACGAAAATGTTTTAAATTCTATACAAAATTCCGCAAGTGAAGAAAATAACAACGATACATCGACGCAATTCAATGACAATGATTCCAGGAGAAATAATTAGATTTGCCGTTTAAAAAAATTACCAGGAAAAAAATCGAACAAAAAGGGTATTCAAAAACGCAGCACCATGCTCATGAACATTCCCATTTCTCGGGAAAAATGTACCATAGAGCATACAAACCGGGAAAAATACTAAATGCCAGCAGGCGTTGTAACTGTCTCATTATTATCTGTCCATCAAATTTTAATCAAGTCATAGCATCCTTACATGTTTTTCGGATCAAAGTCAATGACCTGTCTGTCCAAATTGTTGCCGAGTCATGACTTGTGTCAATCAAGGATAGACCAATGGAAATCTAGCAATGGGTGTATAAGAGTGGCCATGAGTCGGAATGGTATGATCATACGTGGGACCAAAGTGATGATGAAGAAAGTTCGATTTCATCCAATCAGACAAGTGGTGTATCTCACTGAAACTCATCCCTACATGGAAGTCAAAGAGAAGATAAGCACAATCAAACGGTTCCTGAATACTCCGTTTAAACACAAAATAAAAGCGGTAAAAGAGAGGCAACATAGCAAGTACCTATATACAAGCACGTTGCACACAAAATTTCGACATCTATATGTGATAAAGCGATTGGAAGAATTACAAGGAGCATAATCCAAAGACTTATTTAACTCATATGATATGGACTTGCTTTACATGTGACGAAACATGACTAAAACGTGGACACATTGCCACGGTCGCTACGCGACCGCATTCCGGACGCACGCGCAGGAGCAGGAAGGAGGAAGAGAAGGAAAGAGTGTACATAGAATGACCACTGTAATAAACTGTTTTAAACTGTCTTAATCCCTGTGTCCTACGATTGTACATCTCTTACATTTTTAAACGTAAAAGTCATACGTCCTGAACAACCTGTACCACATGCATGTGAAAACCTTTTGGGACTCTTATAAATACAACTTCTGCTCACAGTCTTAGTCGGTTAGATTAGTCTGTCTAACCCGCGATACCCAAACACGTAATATAGGGTCCATTCTCTTTTCCCTGTGTTGTGTGACAATAAACATTACGTATGCGAAAACAGTTTGTTGGAGTTAACCCCTCCGCCATCTTGGATTCTTTTTTTCCCATTGTTTTGAGAAAACCGTTATTTTTTAAAATGAGATGCGAAAAAACCCTACACATGAACCAACGTGAAATCTAACGCTAACCTACGGTGGCCCAGAAGGGACAACGCTTCTACTTGAAAATGTAGTGTCGTTCTGTAAAAATGTAGCTGTTCTTTCTAGAATTAAACAGCTTTCCTTAGAATTCTGCAATCGTTCCTTGTATATCTGCGATCCTTCCTTAGAAATATAGCTGTTCTTTGGAAACAGTCACGAGATTCTTGCGTAGAAATCTAGCCCTGCCGTAGTATAAGCCGTCGCTGTTCCGTAGAAATGTAGCTCTTCCGTAGAACTCTTTGCCTCCTCCGTGTAGAACTTCAGCGCTTCCGTAGAAATGGAACGCTTCCGTAGAGAGTTCAAACCTGTGCGCGCGCATTAACATGGGTGGCCACTGGGCATTAGTGCCTGGCTGTAACTCGTTGATCGCCATTTTGCAAACGTTGCGATGTTTATATGTCAAGTTTGTGAGACGAAAGTGCAAGAGGGTGGAAAGTATTGCTATAACTGTGGGGCTGGAGTGGAATCGTTTCAGGATGGTAAATCTAAATCTAACTTTATCCCTTTGGATCATCACTGTGAACGGAATTTCAATATTGCAATTTTGACAGTAGCTTTGTGATCTTTGTAGACCCCGAAAGGGAGATTATTGAATGCTATTTCCATCTCGGGTACAAGTATGATGTGATCATCAATTTTTTGAGAAGTAAGCATGATATATGCTTGAGTGTACGGACACTTAAACGGAGGCTTGTGAAATACAAATTATCGAGAAATGAGACTTGGAGAAGTGAGGAAGAAGTAAAGGACATAGTCAAGGAGGAAATGCAAGGGTCTGGTTGCCTGTCGGGTTACAGGAAAATGTGGCATTTGCTTAAAATAAAGTACAGTATTCACGTCCCACGTAACATGGCTGCACAAATCTTGCATGATCTTGATCCTGAGGCTAGTAGTTTGAGAAAGAAAAAGAAGCTCAAACGACGGCACTGTCTATCGCATGGGCCAAATCAATGCTGGCACATCGATGGTAAGTTTAGTAATATTAGTAGGAAGTGATAAGAGCATGAATGAACTGCATAGAACAAAGTAGTGTTTGTCTCTACTCAAGGCAAGCAATTGATTGCATTTTTTCTGTTTCATATTGCAATGATGTGTTTCTCAGCCCTTCTTCCATAACTTTGATTTGATTACTTTCAGAGGAAAGTGGGTATTTTTTTACTGCATCTCTAGTGCTACACTTTTAGGGTAGAGGGTCTGGGAGCTTATTATTTATTATTTTTAGAAAGGTCCTTCGTGAAGCAGATCCTTATCATCAAGACCTTTGCTATAATCATTATTATATGTTGAGGGAGGAAGGGATAGTTTTATGGTAATGTGTGAAGTTATTTTGCAGTGTTGGAATAAGGCATATCTGAACACTTCTACAGGTTACGACAAGCTGAAACCATTTGGATTTCCAATTAATGCAGGTGTGGATGGGTACAGCAGAAAGGTTCTATGGGTGGAGTTAGAAAGGTCAAACAATCTCCCTGAAATTACTGCAAGGTATTACCCAGAATGTGTTAAGGAACATGGTTTCTGCCCCTTACAAACCAGGACAGATTGTGGTACTGAAAATGACATTATAGCTGCCATGCAGTGTTACTTTCTATCGGAAGACAATACACCACACTCTGGGAAGTCTGCCCATATCTATGGAACATCAACCAGCAATCAAAGAGTAGAGAACTGGTGGTCTCATTATTGGATGTCCTCTTCAAGTTGGTGGATGAAGTTTTTGAAAGACCTGGTAGATAGTGGGCAGGTTGATATTTCAAATGAAATCCATAAAGAATGTCTGTGGTTTTGTTTTCATGGTATTTTGCAGCAAGAACTAGATAAGATGAGACTATACTGGAATACACATTACATTAGACCATCTAGGAATGACACAGTTGGAGGGGTTCCTGATGTGTTATCTCAACTACCTGAAGAATTAGGTGCTTTTGACTGCTCTTTACCTGTTTCCAGAGACAAAATTTTAGAAATGGAAAGTAAATGTGCCTATGAAGAAGAAGAGAATGTCTTTCAGCAATATTGTCATTATGTGATGGAAGAAGAGGGGCTTCAGTATCCTTCAAACCACGAAGAAGTACTTTGTTTATTTTTTCAACTCATAAATATTGCTGATTAATATTAAAACTATTTATTATGATCAATAAACTTTTGAGAAAAAATTGAAATACATTTTTCTTAAAGTACTGGCAGTATTCATAATGATTGTGATACAAAAATTTGAATATTCTCTGTCTTTGTTTCTCCTTGTAACAATTAACCATATCATTAACTACAGAACTATTGCATTAAAAATGTTGCACTTTGTCTGTGAATACTGTACTTTATTTTAAGAAAATGCCACATTTTCCTGTAACCCGATAGGCAACCAGACCCTTGCATTTCCTCCTTGACTATGTTCTTTATTTCTTTCTCACTTTTCCAATCTTTACTTCTTTCTCACTTCTCCAAGTCTCATTTCTTGATAATTTGTATTTCACGAGCCTCCGTTTAAGTGTTCGTACATTCAATCATATATCATGCTTACTTCTCAAAAAATTGATGATCACATCATACTTGTACCCGAGATGGAAATAGCGTTCAATAATCTCGTCTACAAAAATCACAAAACTACTGTCAAAATTGCAATATTGAAATTCCGTTCACAGCAATGATCCAAAGGGATAAAGTTAAATTTAGATCTACCATCCTGAAAAGATTCCACTCCGGCCCCACAGTTATAGCAATACTTTCGACCCTCTTGCACTTTCGTTTCACAAACTTGACATATAAACATCGCAACGTTTGCAAAATGGCGAGCAACAAATTACAGCCAGGCGCTAATGCCCAGTGCCTACCCACGGTAATACTTGCGCACAGGTTTGAACTTTCCACGGAAGCGTTCCATTTCTACGGAAGGGCTGAAGCTCTATACGGAAGAGGCAAAGAGTTCTACGGAAGAGCTGCATTTCTACGGAACAGCGACGGCTTATACTACGGCAGGGCTAGATTTCTACGCAAGAATCTCGTGACTGTTTCCATAGAACAGCTATATTTTTAAGGAACGGTCGCAGTTATACAAGGAACGATGGCAGAATTCTAAGGAAAGATGTTTAATTCTAAAAAGAACAGTTACATTTTTACAGAACGACACTACATTTTCAAGTAGAAGCGTTGTGCCTTCTGGGCCATCGTACTAACCTCCCCAACAGCCCTAACCCCAACAACCCTAATTCCTTCGTTCACCTACACCGCATGAATAAACCCTAAAACCCCCCTCGCGCACCTACGCCGTATGTATATTTAATTAGAACCCACTCGACCGAATCACTCGGACCCAGACCGCGGGGAAGTTGCCATAAACCTGTGATTCCAACGTGGGAGAACAATCTACTTTCCATCGATGGTATAGAGACATCATGACAGCTTGTCAATCAGAGCGACATTTACGTTCAAACACATTTATGTATAACTTCATCTTACATTCTACAAACACTTCATACACCATGTCATCTGAAAAACAACTTTGTGGACGAAGATATTAAACAGAATGCCAAGTGGGCCGGAGCCATCCGAGACGAACTATTTGCCATTGTA